>NC_139691.1:38655377-38755377 GCF_964106915.1 Podarcis gaigeae
CTTCTCCTTCTCTCTTTGCACCAAGGAAGCCTTTTTTTCTAGCAAGAAAACAAGAGAGAGATTATTGTCCATTTGATGGAAATCTGTGGGTGGGTGCTATGCTGTTTATTAGGGGTGGGATATTATGACGCTTTTGTTGGTTTGGAATCTCAGAAGGAAATAACACATTGTCTTGGAGAGGGTCGTGTTGGGTCATGGAGAGGGAAGTTCTGAGGGAAGGAAACTGAGGCAGGGATAAGTTGTGGTCTTGAGGATAAACAGAGGCAGGGAGATGACATTATCCCGGAGAGGGAAACTCTGGAAAATCCTGTGAAGGAAAATGAGGCAGGTAGATGGGGCCTGACAAGCAGAGTAAGCAGGACGACATTCCCTAGTTCAAAAATAATTATCTGTATTTAAATGTGTATTTAAATTGTGTATATTTAAATTATCGCAAAATATATATTTTATGTAATGCATTTTGGGTTTATTTAATGCATTTTGGGATGCTGATTCGTTTTGCTTTGTCAAGAGCTCTATCATAAAATTCAGAGAACTGCACTTTCTGTAATATAATTATTTTCCAATCTGTGTATTAGTCTGGCAGAAAGGTAAGTGCACTTAAAAATGAAGTCTGAATGAAAATATTTTCTGTCACATGGGTTTTCAGAGAGCGTTAGGGGCTTCAATGGGAAGTGGGTTCTTAGAAGTCCTGGAACACAGATAACTTCAGCTCCCATATTCACTTGCCTGCAATTATGTCTACTGAACTCAGTGGGATTTGCTAAGGTGCCACTATAGTTCTGACTTACACTAACATTTTTAGGATGAATGAGCCTCATAAAATATGTTCTTTCCCTCACAGAGAACCAGAAACTTGAGATTCCTTGGAATTAAGACATAATTGAAGTCATGCATTGAATTAGCTTGTCTGAAAATAAGCATGTTTATATTTTCATTTAAGAAAGGAATAACAGGCTCCTTGAGTTGGAACAATACATTGAAGGCTATAACACTTACATTCTTAAGTGTTCCTAGTGTACTTGTAAACATTTTATTTAAAAATAGCAAAAAATAATAATGTTGCCTTCAAGGTCCTCTCAAATTATAGTGAGTTAAATTAACACCTTAATTTGACACATTCTGCATTGCCTTTCACACATATGAAGGAAGGAGAGCTCCCTATTATCAAAAAAGCCTGCTGAAAATGTATGTGTGGAGCATCAGAAGCTGATCTATTTTTTTCCAGCCTTAGGATGGGGGGGGGGGAGAGATCCAGTTTTCCTGTGTAGAGCACAGCTTGATATAGATACAAAAACTGAATCAAATTGAATGATTTTATGGGAAGTTCTAAAAATCCAGGTATGTTCTGAAATGGATCTGATGTTTTATGTAGACTCATGCACCCATATACCTTCATTTTCATATTCATTTATTTATTGGAAGCATTTCCTCATCACTTTTCGTCAGAGCAGCTTGCAAACCAAATGCACACTCATATACTTCTAGTACACAGTGTAGAAGATAGTTTGCCCATTTGTCCATTATTTCTCCATGCATTCAGATGCCTTTCAAGATGTCATCGTCAAACTCTGCATGAGAGTTCCAAAGGTGAGGGATGCAGGCCTTTTCAACCTTTGGCTGCCATTTTGAATCAAGATGCCAGACCAAAATGTGAATTCACCTGAATTTTGGCATAGATTCTGCCACCTCTAGAGATATGATCATTACCAAACTTGACATGAGGGTTCCAAAGTTGGGACAGCAGACACCATCACTGTTTGGAGACTGGATGCCTTTTTGAATCAAGATGGCAGACCAAAACATCCTTTTGTGTGACTTCACCCATTTTATATCTCCCTCTCAATATATCATTGCCTAACTCCCATGATTTCACACCGGTGCCCCTCTCAGCCTTATCTCGAGATGTCGAAAATAGAACCCTGGACCACTGAGCATTTGGCTCCAACAGCCGCCTGAAAAGCTGCAGTTCAACTTCAGCAGATGGTTTTCAGTAGCACACTTCTTCTGAATGCAAAGCTTCAATACAACCACTGCAGCAATTAGCTGTTGAGAGACATAGCTGCCATATGTCATCTGAAAGCTTTTTAAGGCATTTAGTTTTAAAATAATGAACATACATGAAGGTGACATCACAACAGCAGGCTCCAGCCCCTGACCTTGAGGCATTCATTAGAACATTGAGGTGGGGAGGAGACATACAGAAGGCATAGATATACTCTCATGTTCAACATTAGCATTAGGGAGAGGACATCACCATCTCCTGTGTCTGTGAACTTCTGTGGACTCAGTTGTGCATGGTGGAGTAGGAGTGCTTTCTTCTTCCTATCAAGAATCTCCTGCAAATTAGTTCCATTGGTTGACCTGAAGATCTAGAAAAGCAAGCAAAATTCTGTCTATCAACTCTGCAAAGCAGATGGAATTTTATAAACCACTTTCATGTCCACGACTGCAAAGCACAACCTGGGAGAGTGTTGCACTCAGGTCCCAGTAATGCAGGCTTCCCATGGACATCTGGTGGTCCTGTGTGAGAAGAGGATGGGGAACCAGATGGGCCTTTGGTCTGATCCAGCAGGGCTCTTCTGATGTTACTTCCTTAGCTGTATTTCTTTCTACACTAAAGCTTATGAATATTGCAGTGTGATTCCATACTACTCTGGGAGAGAAAATATGCATTTCTTTAAAGTAAAAAAAAAAAAAATGTGGCTGGGTTCTTATATGTGCTGAGTTCTGTTGAGTCGGGATTAGTCTCTCCACCACCCACCCAAAAGTAGGAGGGAAGGAGAAAAGGAGATGTGCTTTGATGTGTTTGGTTATGGTCCTTGTCTTAAACAGATATATGTCTTACTGTCACAAAATTGATTAAAGAAAAAGCTGAGCAAATGTCAGGCCTGTCTATTTGTGTCTGTGCTGTACATGCCACTTAAAACTTTTCAGGCATTCCACCGCCAACGGCATTAGCATCTCTCCGACTCAATATACTTTTTAAAAGGATTGATGCTTGCAATGGACCCTTTCTGAGAAGTGCAGGGGTTAGCAGTCATATTCAACAACCTGTGTGATGTCAACCGTTAAATGTCAACACAGGGCCACCCCAGAGCTTTTGCTGCCTGAGGTCGGAAGGACAAGATGGTGCCCACATACAGAAGCCAACAGGACTGATAGTGGACTCTTCCTTCAATAGTATAAACAGAATGGAGCCCTCCACAGGGCAGCAGGGTAGTTTGTGGGTTGTCTGCCCTCTAACAGAAAGGTATAGTTAGGGGAAACAGCTGGGGGCTGCCACCACTGCCTCCAGCATCTGCTGCCTGAGGCAGTCATAAAATGCGGGGGTTTGGGGGGTATTGTTGTCATTTTGATTATGTATTTTATGGTTCTGTATTTTGATTTTATTCTATGGTCCACCCTGAGACTTCAAGGTATAGAGTGGTATATAAATTCAATAAATAATAATAATTGTAGGGCCAGCTCTGGTTATACCCTGCAGTACCATCTGTTCATCCATCCACCCATGTTCCTCATTCCAAACCTTTCAGACTTTGACATTCATGTGGCATTTGAATATCCAAGGGAATTTTGATAACTCTGCATGTATGGACAGGCCTCATATGCAGAGGAACATAGAGTGAACTGTACCACTTCAGAATTGGGGAGGGGAGGTTCTACTTTTGAAAGCTTTCCCATCTAAAAATAGATGCTTACAAGATTAAGTTTATTTTAGCAGACCAAATGGTTAAAGTAACCTTTCCCTTCCTGATATCATTTTCTTAAATGGAGAAGTTATTATTTACCTAGGAGAGCATTCAACAAAGGGATACACGCCTTCTGCAAAGTCCATGCCATTCTACCACAATTAGGACTGTTCCACCTGAATTAGCTGCATATGTCAGTCCAACCTAGGACTATTCAGTCTGAATAGTCTTGCTTTGATTATACTAATAAATAGCATTTTTTGTTCCCTTATTGCAGGTGAGAGGGCCATAGCTGAATTATTGCATCTTCCTGTTTTTAAGCAGCACTGTCTGACTGTTTCTTCATGTTCTTAACTGCTATATGATAGTGGTCCTTCTTGCGTGTTATTCTGCCTCTGGCAATGGTCAACAAGATATTGGAGTTACTGGACATGGAAAGTGGTTAATTTCTTTCATGAGTGTATATCACTCATGGATGAGCTAATCACAGGTTCAGGGTCCATCAAGCCAGTTGCTAATGGCCCAGTGCACCAACTATATCTGTGGTTAATGCATATCAGCTCAGTAGTAGAGTCCGTTAATGTCCAGTGTTGTATCTTGAACTGCTGGATTTATTTAGAGCAATGAAAATACTTTGTGCTTGTATGTATCTGTGTATATCTGTATCTGCAAAAGCCTACCGGTTGTATATATCTACACGCAGAACTGTTTCATTGGGTCTTATCTTCTGCAACTGTAAACTATCTGAATGTTTCTCTACTTCAGTGTGGACTGGGAGCAACTAGGCATGTATGTATTCTGCTTGGCACCTAAATAAGTATAATGAAGGTGCCAGGCGAGCCTCCCTGGGGAGAGAAGGGAGGTGCTGCAGAAAAGGCCCATGTTGCCACCCTCCTGACCTCTCATGGAGGAGGCACACAGGTATTTGCCCTATTTATAGTTTGCCCTTCACCCAAAGGTCACAGAGTAGAAATAATTTAAACAAAAAATTATCAAAACAATGTTAACAAGTTTACAGTATTAAAACATAAAGCTTCTACAACAAACATGAATTCAGAGCATTTTAAAATAGAAACAGTCATAGAAGCTTACCATGAAATTTCAGATGTGGATATAATGCTCCTACAACTCAGGTCTATGGGAACCCACACAGCTGGGAATTAGTTTGCACAGAACACTTGCTACCTGTTGCAGAACCTTTTAAATTGGTATGCAGTACATTTTGTTGCTCATTTAAATTCTAAAGAACTGTGCAGTGGCTTGCTTTTTGCAAGGGCCCAGGTGCAAAATAAAAAAGAGGGGAGCTGTTTGCAATATGGAAGTGTCTTGCTTTCTGCTATTTTGTACATACTGTGTCTTATTAAGTCATTTTCCTCCTCTTTGTTAGTGACACCATTTTCGC
This sequence comes from Podarcis gaigeae, assembly GCF_964106915.1. Lineage (NCBI taxonomy): Eukaryota > Metazoa > Chordata > Lepidosauria > Squamata > Lacertidae > Podarcis > Podarcis gaigeae. The sequence goes on from NC_139691.1 coordinate 38,660,472, forward strand.
CTACTTCAAAGATGTTTGATCTTACAGGCTTTCTTAAAGGCCTTTTTTAAAAAGAAAGACAGTAGTGAGCATCTTGTTGCTTCAGATTCTTCACTGAGAAGCCATAAAACCTGTTCTTCTTGATGAAAATGAAGGTTAACACTCGGGCAGTGTGAAATGAAAGTCAATGAAATTCGCTAAACAGATTAACTATCAAAGATGATCCAGAAAAGAACTACAAAGCTGATTAATTTCAGAAATCTTTGGTTGAGAAAGCAGCAAAGAGTCAGGACTCTTAAGCATGTAAATTTATGTAACCTCACTACAACTAAGCCAACGTCAATTTCACTTCTGTCCTCCAAATTCAAGGTGTATAATTATTGCTTTCCCTCATAAAGGAGTTGCAAAGGTCAGGACAATGACTGTTTAGAAGAGGGAAATGCCACCATAAGATGGATTTTCCTGACATTCTTGCACAGTAGAGTTTTCTTAAGAACATTCTGTTGCGGGGTTTCTGCCCCAAAAGACTATTTGTTAACAAATGCTGGATCACAGTTTGGGGACTGGACAAAGGAATGTTAATGGCTTAGGATGGGTGCTTGATGAGTCCTCAGTGGAAGCTAATGGTTAGGGAAGCAGTTGACAATTCCTCTTGAATTGAAGCTAAGAAGCTGACTCAACCTCACACACCCGCACACAGCCACAGGTAAGGACAGCTGCTGATCACAGGTAAGAGTGAGTGTGGGCGCCTCCAGACTAGCAATATTTTGAGGCAGTGATTCAAGTGCATGCTGGGAACTTAGGTTTGCACAGTTAAAGTGGATTAAATTGTTCTGCAACCCTAGGTCAACAAATCCACTTAAAAAACAACAATGAAGCAAATCAGGGTGACTGCTTTATGAACAGCTCATCGGAAGGAGGAGGAAGAGAGAATGGTGAGGAGTGGGATAATAGAAGTCATTTTGGAGAAGACAGAGCAGATAGAAAAACAGACCTAGCTGTGAACCCTAGAAGCATCTTGGGGGCAAATTCCTCCCTCTTGGAATGTCCCATAAGGTAGCATATCCGATCACTGCTAGGAGTGTGATACTGCTCACCTCCAGCTATGCTTAATTTGTGAAGCTGTTGTAACACAGAGAACCCGGGCTCCCAATCAGTGCCCCGACTTCCCATTCTCTCTCTTCAAAGGTCACTCTTGAGTGTTTCAGTCAAATTTAGGATGTTTCAAGGATGGCAATTTTTATCAGATGATTCCAGAAATAAAGGATTGCATCGAATGAAGTTTGATGCACACTGTAGCCACCAGAGCATAATTGTTCACATGACGCAGCTCATGCACACCTTTTGAATGACAATGGCCATCAACTTTTGGAGCGGGCAAAGTTTTATTGGGGGAGCTGAAGGAACCCTCTGCTACTAGGTTGGCTCCTATACACCCAAAATTTCCTAGAATTCGGTCGTCAGAAACAGTGTCCGGGTGGGAATGGCTGAAATGTCCAGCAAAATCCAGAAATATGACAACCCATGTCGGAAGTATAGATTTTGGTGAATTTTCTTTAAAATAGCTCAAAAACTTTTATGTCCAGATTTTCACTTTCTGACATATGACAACCCTAAATTAGCCACACCCACTGATTTCTGTAGATCTACTCTCAGTATGACTAACATCGGACACAAAGCAAAACATGTGCTGACTCTGTTGCAGTTGAGATTTATTTGTTTTATTTAACAAAATGTGAATGCCACTTGGTTGCAATAAAAGTGCTAAGCAGCTTACATAAAATAATAAAACTATTAATAAAAACAGTTAAGAACATTTAAAAATAATCAACAGTAAAAGAGATTAAAAAGCACCTATGCTTCTGGAAAGGCACCCTTAAACAAAAATATTTTAAGCAGGCACTAGAAATTGTACAGTGAAAGTGCCTGCCTAATGCCAACAGGCAGGGAGTTCCAAAGTGTAGGCACCACCACAATAAAATATTGATTTCTTACTATTGCATGATTTCTTAGATGCATGCCTAAATACTTTCCAGGCATAATGATTTTAAGCTTTTACATCCCAAGATCAATCACATTCTCCACATCCTCTTTGCCTTCTCCCTATTCTTGTACGAAAGATTATACCTCATTGGAGGGGTGACTATTTCCTGATTAGTCTGAACAGAATTCTAATGACTATCACACTGCCTTTTCTGTGATTTAAGCTTGATTTTGTTGTTGTTGTTGTTTTATGGGCCTGATTTTACACAGGAAATCTGCACTATTGCACTATCTGCTCCTACTGTTTTCAGCTCAAGTTCAACTGGGTTATTTCACAACCCCATCATTGTATTCCCTGAGTGAATCATCAGGCTTGGGTGATTGTGGCCATGCACTGGAATGCAATGCTCAACTAGGTACTAGGAGCTTTAGTTCCTGCACATGGGCGACAAAAAATGGCTTGATGAATACCAAAGCAAGGGAAGAAGTGGGCCCACTGTGTTTAAAATTAGAGACAGCCTTGGCAGGGAGCTAGTCCTCTGCAATCCATCTTGATTTTCGGAAAGCAGTCTAAGAACTCGGCATGTGTCTTCTAGTTTTTCATTTCTTTTATGAAGACAGCTGGCTGTGTTAGAGCTGATGTATAAGGCAACATTCTGGAGCTGTGGCACAGCAGTTTCTGTTGGTTTTAAATTCTCCCCCTTCTTTTTACAAGATGTATAAACTATGAGGCCCTTTATATCAAAAGCATTGGGTTCCTGGACTTTTATAGCTGCATTTCCCCTCCTCCATTTATGTTTTACAATTCAGGTTGAAGTGGTGTAAATTAGTGGGGCAGTTCACTAAGGGGAGGGGAGAGAGATTGAAAATACTTTCATTTACAAGTAGGCAACATGTAAAGCAGTGTTTTCCTGAGGTCAAAAAAAGAACCTCATTAACGGAACAGAGCTCATAAACTTGGTTCCCAGTCCATCAAGAATCCAAAGCAATGGGGAAATAAACCTTCAGTGCAACTTAAAAAGTGTTGGCTCCCCTGCTGGAATTATAATGCAGCATTTATTTTGAGCAGCTGCCACGCTCTGTCGCCTGTCAGGAATGAAATTTTAAAGAACGCAAGTGGGACTTGCAGCAGTGTGGAGTGCTCCTGTTCCTGGTTTCAGCCATGTCCCCTCCTCTGCTACTGCTGCTTCATTCCATCCCCACAACCCTGGTTCCTCCTTTTCCTTTTGCAACTAAAACTTTGTGGCTACTGAGTATATTCAGTCCTCACTGATATATGGCATATGTCAGTTTCAGTTTCTCTGTTGCCTATTTCCCCCCTCTTAAATTAATTTCTTGATAATTCAACGTCAGTTTGCTTTTTTTTTTTTAAAGACACCCCCATGGAAACACCAGCATTTTGGTGTGAATTTCTCCTACTATATACAATGTTGCAAAGCAATCTTCTCATTTCTCATTGAAATTAAAGGAATAATAATAATTTTGAAATGCTAGTTTCACTAATGCACACTTTAGTATATGCATTTCTGTACACATTACTTGTCTGGAGTGCAACATTCAGAGAAATTTGAATTTCAAAGGCTAGCTGTATTTTAGTTTACATATTGCTTCAGAAAGTGCGGATTAAGGGAAGTCGCCTTTAGATTCCAAACTAAATCCATTCCCCCCATCGCTAATTATGTCCCCTGTTGTTGTTTTTGTGTGTGTGTGTGTGTGTGTGTGTGTTTTGCTGCATATTGATTTTAAGTAGGGCAAGAATAAAAGTGTTTTATTGGAGTTGAGTGCATAAATGATCAATTAAAAAAACCCTGTGTCTGAATGGCATGTAATTATACAAAGCAAACAAGTTAAGTGTTTTGATTGGCATCCAAATCTATCTCTCTAGTTCTTAAGTGAACAAACAATACTTAGCAGGAAATATGTGGCACAGATCTAATTATATATAGTTTTTTTCCTGTTTAAAATTGGTATTATGAACGATGCAACATTTCAATAAACATTAGGGATAAAACACAGTACTTTTACATAATGAAATTACAATCATTTGAAGATGAATTGAGCATATTTAAATAATGTATGAGAACAATTTCTGGAATACATGATAGAAATAAAAAAGGAATTACAAGAATATTTTATTTCAGAGATAACTTTAAGTGCCAGGTTGTTATTTTGTTTTCAGTTGAAAATGAACTGGATGTATGTAATGCACACTTAAATTCACTCTGTTGGGAATATGGAATGCAGATCATCTTCCCCCACAGAGTGGAACTGTTATTTTGGTCAATAAAAAGTTGCTATCTTTTTGAAGTCTCCATTAGTACCAGCTTGTACTTTTAACAAATAAGTATATCACTGGAGGGAAACTAGATCCATCCTTTATTCTCCAACACTCCTTTGCACTGGTGGGTGGGGTCGGCCTCCTGTCAAAGTTCAAAGAGTCTTGCTGTAACCACCAATAATGTGTTTGCACATTTTTAAAAATCCAAGTTGCCCCTGCAGACAGACAAAGTGGGGCTTGCGGTCCGAGCCAGCCAGCTGATATGTGCTGTTAGTGAGCCTTTTTTGCTGCACACTAGGAAATTCCCAATGGGAAACACCTTGGTGGAAACCATCTTAGTAGGGCTCGCTGACAGCAAGCCCTGCCTCCAAAGTAGCATTTGGGAGCATACTTTAAGCCATTGTTTGCTCATTTGAAGTTGGTGGTGAGGCACGTGGTCATGGTTCAGCAAACTGCTTGGCCAAATTAGGGCCACGGGCTGGAGGTTCCCTGTACCTGAAATAAATTATCCATTTATCCCTATTGTATCCTGGTATCCTCTAATTTGTTGTTGGTTACATGGGTAATTCTGCATATACTTACATAGGGAAAAGCCCCATTAAACTCAGTGTGGCCTGCTTTTGAATAGGCAGGCATACAATTTTGCTGTAAGACATGTCGTTGCCTGTTTGACTGCCAGCTTCCTATACAGTGGTGAGACGGGAGTCAGGGAGAGAGGCATGTCTCTTTTCCCTACTTTCAACAGTTTGCAGTCAGGAGGGGAAATGTCTCCTTCTCCTGCCTCTCCTCCTTGCCAGACTGTCCCCATCCACTTTTTTTTTAAAAAAACAACAATTTTTATTAGTTTTCAATTACAATCTAATAATAGCCTCATTATAACAATACTAATTTTTAATACAATTATTAATACCAATCATTCAAATACCAAATTATATAATTTAGATAACGTGCCCCGTGTGCTAGAATTGATGGTTTGATTATTTGTTTTATTTCTGTATTCCAAAATCTTATTAATTTCCATTACATTCCAGTCATAATAATAATCCCTTATACAACAACTGCAATATTAACACCTGTTCATGTTGACACATTAAATGATTTATAAAACTATAAGCGAGGAGCTCAAATTATATCCTTGTTCTTCTATGTGGCATCCACTTTTGTTAGCTCCATATAGTTCTGGGTGGAGCTGATCTGATCTGGGGTTGCCTCTATGGAATTACCAGCATCTTATAACCAGCATGCTTAAGTCTAATTAAAGCATGAAGGGGTTAAGACCATAGAATAAGCTGTTCTGCCAGGCTTAGCTCACTTTGGGAGGGACTAGGTAGTCAAGCTTTGTTCCCCGTCAGTCTACCTAAGAAACTCAACATGTGAGAAGGGGTGAGCTGGTTGCTCCAGGGTCAGGCCACATGGCTCTTGCAAGCCCCTCTTTAATTCCTATACCAATAACTTAGGAACTTGCACCAAGTTTTACTGGCTGTGTAATTTTTTCCTGAATGTTGTATGGACAAGCACATGAATCTGACCTTTGCAGAGTATGTAAGTAAACCATTTTTAACTTACCAAATGTTTGGTCTTTTTCTATGCTAAGGGAAGAGTGGAACTTTGGAAGGAACTTGGAAGGGCATATTTTAAAAGTCGAATGGCCTCTATTTCCACACTTTACGTATTCTGTGATTTTAAATCTCTGCTGGGATTTTCTCACTAAAAAAGTTCTTGCTCCAGACTTGGATCTTGGCATCTGGAAATTCTCCTTTTATAGCTATTTTATCCTTGCAGCCAGCAGCCTCAACCCAGCTGAATCCCATGTTGACCCAAATCAGCCTGATTCAGTTAGGGAACTTGTCACATTTCCCATGTTCCTCCTATGTTAGCAAATACAAGCCAGGAAGGCTTGAGAGTGAAATGTGAAGGTCCTTTGTATATAGGTACAAAAATGAGTAAGGAAGGACAGATCACCATAGTTCCATTTCATGCTGGTTCTCCCCTGGGGCTCCAAAACTGGCTCAATTCTGTTCCATTTATGTGTGGATTACTTAGGGGAAATCCTCTTTAGAAATCCACCCACTTCTTAAAACTTTTTTTAAAGAAACAAAGTACTTGTGAAGTGCTCATATAGTACATGGGGATAGACAGCAGTAGCGTTCCCCAGGAAAGGACTGCACATTGCAATACAATGTCAAACCATATGTCCATGGAGATGCTCTAAATTTAAAAAGCTTTCTACGGGAGGCATCCTTGGACCAACTAGGCAAAATAGAACTGTTCACTCTAACATGAAGAACAATCTTGAATCCTCCCCAACCCTGTAAGTGAAAAATCAAGGTGTGTTTTTTTCTCTCAAGCTGATCTTATAGATGTGGGAGGGAACAGGGTATAGGAAAAAACAGAGTCTTATAATAGAGATCAGCCAGGAAGATGGCATTTGTAGAGAATTTATATGGACAATGTGAAAAGCGGTGTAAGGAAAAAATGTACTTTTCTTTGCTGTTTGAGGCTTGGGTGGGGGAAAAAAAAGAAAACAACATTTCATAGTCAGAATTCAGATCTGTGTATGGTGAATCACACTGGCAAATATTTGTCAGGTTGTACATTGCAGAGCAAAAATAAATCACAAAACAGACAGCATCAAATCTGCAGCTGATCTTCATCCATAAATTGAGAGAATGTGCAAAGCTGCTGTAAAATATTTCAGCGAATGGATTTTCAATGTTCAACTTTGTTCAGTATCAGCGAGGTCCATTTCCCTATCCTCCAAAGAATGTGTCATCTTACAAATCTTGTTCTTCACCTCAAAAGTGTCTTGTCCTTGTGGGAGGAACAATGTGTAAATTATTAACCATGTGTTATGAGCATTGTAGAACAGTTTTATTTCTTTAAAAGTATGGGGAGGTGGGAACTGATGCAATTTTACATGCTATGAATTTTGTAGAAGGGGGGATGCCAGAGGAACTTGTTATTTCTGAATCCCAATACAAACTGGCCTAATCCTGGCCTAATGCACAGATCAGAACAAAAGAAAAAACTGACTTCAGCACTTTCCAATATCCACAATGGTATCTAAATAACCTTAGAAATGTTCATAAATGCACATTTTTGTGCTGGTCCCCTACCCCCACCCCTTTAAAAAAAAAGCAGATAGTTTTAGAAATAGAATGGAGCTGAAAGTGAGATGGACTGGAAATAAACTGATTCACCCATGCATAAAAGAAAGTGAAACTCTTAATTTGTGAGTCAAAGCTGAACATTCTTTGCTTTGAAAGAATGTTGTCATTTGGGGATTCCATCACCCGTTCCTTTTGAGTTCATCTCTGGTGTTTAATGCAGTTTGGTTTATTTCTAGACACTACCATTTGTTTTGTTATTTACTCTTGTTACCCTTCAAGTACTTGACTGAATTTTTGTACAAGTCATGGCCATCTTTAGAAATCAGCGTATCCAAAAGAAGCCAAATTCCAACACTCAGATTGCATAAGATGTATGGGGAAGACACATACCTGGTATCTTTTAAATTGCTTCCACCAACTACTATTATAGGAGGAAAGATTTGGTTGAAATCAGAGTGGTGCAAAAGCGAAATGGATCCTCCACAAACATTTGTTTGGTGGGGACAAAATGAAACCCATCCAACTCCCCCTTTAAAAACTGTGGAAGAGGGAGTCCTTCTGGTCTTCTCATAGGCATCTGGTCAGCCTTCGGTCAAGCCTTAGATAAAACTGGGTGAATTAGGCTTTGGGGCTCCTAGATTTCATTATGGGGCCCCTTATCTTTTCTGCCAAAATTTGATGGATTTGGGTCAAAATCAATTCTCATAGATTTTAGAAGACCTAATAAGAAACAATTAATTAATCAATTAATAGTTTTTCATTAGGTTAATTAATTAATTAATTACAATTGTATAGCAACATTTAGCCAACGATTTCAGGGAGGTTCACATCATAAAAATACAAAAAGCAAAACAAAATACATAATAAAAACTAGAAGCTAAACAAAACAAACCCATAAATTCCCCCCTCCATTTAAAAGGTCATAGATTATTGATCAGCCAAAGGCCTGGTTCTAGAGAAACCTATCTGCCTGGTGTCTAAAGATATGTAATGAAGGCACCAGGTGAACCTCCCTGTTGAGAGCATTCCACAAATGAGGAGCCACTTCAGAAAAGCCTCTTTTCATGTTGCTGCCCTCTGAACCTCTCACAGAGGGGGCACACAAAGAAGGGACTCAGATGATTATCGCAGGGTCTGGAGCAGTTAACACGGGGAAAGGCATTCCTTGGGGTGTTGTGGTCCTGAGCCTTTTAAGGCTTTATAGGTCAAAACCATCACTTTGAATTGGGCTCAGACACTAACTGACAAGCAGTGCAGTCGGGCCAGGATCAGTGTAATATGCTCAAACCGTCTTGCCCTGGTGAAGTTTCTGAACCATCTTCAGAGGCAGCCCTATGTACAATACATTGCTGTAATCTAACTTAGAGGTTATCAGAGTATAGGTAACAGAAATTAGGCAATCTCTGTACAGATAGGGGTACAGCTGGGCATGAGCCAAAGCTGATGGAAGGCACTCTGTGCCACTGATGCCACCTGAGCCTCAAGTGACAGCAAAGGATCCAGGAGTACCCCAAGTTCTTTCAGTGTAAGAGTGTAAGTCCACCAAGAGGAGGAAACCTCTCTATCCATTTAAAATCAATTCTCATGCTTATGAAAGCTTGGGAAAATATGATGGCCAGGGGTTTGCATGTTAATTAAATGCACAGAAAACTAAAACTGAAGGATGAATATATGACAAATGTACAGATGCTGCCTGTATGAATGGCTTTCCCACATGAAGCAGCTGTAGAAAATTCTGCATGTGTCACGGTAACCCTAGAAATCTACCATCAACCCTACTGGAGCCAATGGGACTTAAATGGAACGAAATCATAGGACATCTGCTTGAAGATGCTGTGGGCTGCCAGTGAAGGTTTAATTGGGAACCATCTGCAGAAAGCATGTTTATTGTATAAACTACTAAAGCATGTACTAATCGTTTGCAATCATGTTTATTTTTTGGCAAAAAAGTGTTAAAAGCAGCAAGGCTACACAATCATTTTTGTTAGCTAAATTGAGAAAGAATAGTTGCAAATAGTTTTAACTTCCTAATTGCAAATTTTGTTTAGCTGCTGGGTAGAAAGTTGCTGAGAAATTTCGAGGGCTCACATTGCAACAGGAAAAGTAAACATCCAGATCTTCGCAAGGCTTAATGTGAAAAAAGTGTCTGCAATTTGTAATGTGTGATGACACACAAGCCATTTGTGATAATTCAGACTTCTTAATCTGTTAATATCATTGCAGAATTGTAGCTTTCACAGTAGTCTGCATTACATGTTGCTTTGCTTTGAAAGTACTTTGCAGCAGATTTCAAACAATTAAGTATTTAAGGTCGGCAAAGTACTTTCAAAGGCAGGTCTTATTTATTCAGCTTGTCTAACAGGTGAGGCATTGCTTTCAAAATATATGCAAACTAAGTGAGGGGCCCTCCAGAATGGTGGGAGTTTTTTGTAGGTGTATTTTGAAACATATCATTGATGAAATAATAGCACATAATTGTGGATTTATACTAGATTGTCCACACATCACTTTATTAGTAGTTCTGCAATGGTGCCCCATGTTAGCATCCTAATTCTTTAATTCAGTTCTTCACATTTCTGCAGCAATGTGCAAAAAAAGAAAAAAAAAATCTTTTGAAGCTTGGTCAGCATTTTACTGGAAATTTCTACCAATAAGCATACTTTTTTATGCAGTTTTGGCCAATACACAATTTTTTTGCAAGCACTTTCCCCTAATATAATGAATTTTGTATGCTGTTTTACTAAAATATGCATTTTAAGGCACCCTTTGCCATAGTATATGCATTTTTGTACACATCTATTGTGTGGGCAGGTAATCCCTCCCCCTACCTGGCCTGGTTTCCCTGGCAACGCTTCCCCCAGGTGGGATTGGACAACTCACTGGGGTAGGCGGGGACCTCCAGGTATCCCACCTGAGGGAAGGCAAAGCCTATGCTGATGGGGCCACTCCAGATCCAGGGCTGCACGCGTCCCCGCAAAGGGCGCCCCCCGTTTTAAGTGGGGAGCGGTCATTGCGAAAATCAGAGAAGGGCAGACTTGGCTGCTTTTTAGTTTGCATATTGTTTCAAAATGTGCAATTTTGGTAAGATTGCCTTTAAATATGAACTGAATAGAATTACTCCCTGATCTCTAATACCATCCTTTATTTATATGTGCATATAGGGTTGTTGCCACCCTATATCTTGCAGGCTGAATTGGTACAGTCCGGCAACAAGTATATCTTCAGAGGCTGCTGTTTTATACTCTGTTCTTAACTATCATTGGGGAAAATGTCAGCAGCAGCAGATATGCAGATGGTGGAGAATAATTGAATAACTGACTGTCTATTATTTAATCAAAATCAAATATTGTCACATATTCAATTAAGCCTTGATGCTGATGTTACCTATTTAGCACAAATTTATTTGGCCTTTAATAGTTGTTGTTACTTTGCTTTATTTCTATTTGTCCTTCCTTCCTTCCTTCCTTCCTTCCTTCCTTTCTTTCTTTCTTTCTTTCTTTCTTTCTTTCTTTCTTTCCTTCTTTCTTTGTAAAAAAAAATGTTACTGACGGCCAGACCTGCTATTTCAAGGTGTAACCTAAAGAGAAGAACTCATATTTACAGCAACCTAGTTAAGTAATATATCTGTATTGGATTGAAATTGTTTATATGTAAGTTTTTTTTTATTGCTAATGGCTTCTGGATGTTTTCTGGCAAGCAATTTGTAAATGTGAGGAAATAATAAATGAATTGTTATGTTAAATTAGTTGACAATGGCACTTAACCATAACTGGGAAATGTTATGGACCACAGGTTTGAGATTTACGGCATGTAATGCCTTGAAAGAAAACATTATGAAAATGATATATAGGTGGTACATAACTCCAGTCAAGCTTGCAAAGATATATCATGTGTCTGACAATAAATGTTGGAAGTGTAAAGAAGCTGAAGGAACATTCTTTCACCTCTGGTGGACTTGCCCTAGAGTGAAGGCTTTCTGGGAAATGATATATAATGAGCTGAAAAAGGTATTTAAGTATACCTTCCCTAAGAAACCAGAGGCCTTTCTTTTAGGCATTGTCGGCCAGAGTGTGCAAAAGAAGGATCGAACCTTATTTATGTATGCTACAACAGCAGCAAGGATACTCATCGCCAAAAGCTGGAAAACTCAAGATTTGCCCACACTGGAAGAATGGCAGATGCAACTGATGGACTATATGGAACTGGTGGAGATGACTAGCAGAATCCGAGATCTGGGAGAAGAACTGGTGGAGGAGGAATGGAAGAAATTTAAGGACTATATACAAAAATATTGTAAATTGTATGAATGTTAAGAAAGATGTAAGATTAGCAATAGAATGGCTCCAACAAATTAGCTACAAGGAATACAAATCTAATTGTAATTGAAAGAAAAGACAAATTTTGGATAAATTGTTATAACTAAGTCTTCAAAAGAGTGATCTAAATTCTAAAATCTGAGATTTAATATTGGAAAAATATATTATATGAATTGAAACAAGTTAATAATTTGCTAGTAAAATTTATGAGTTTAGGATGCAGGAACAAGAGATGTAAGGAAGTCCAAAGATGAGAATGAAATGTGGATATTGGAAAATACTAAGTTATTATGTATGTTTTTTATTGTGTAAACAAAAACTTTATAAATATTATTATAAAAAAAAGACAATGGCACTTAACCAATTTATTTTTATAATGTGTGTGTGTCTCAAACCTATTGATAATTCAGCCTCCATCAGCACAATACATTTGAAGCATTATCATATTACTTTAAGTTTAAACATTGTTTTCCCCAAGGAATCATGGGAACTTTAGCTTGTTAAGGGTCTTGAAGAGTTGTCAGAAGACCTCTATTCATCTCACATAGCTAGAATTCCCAGAGTTCCCTAGGAAGAGGTACTGGTCATTAAATCACTCTAGAACATGGGTTGGCAAACTAAGGTGTGCAGGCCAGATCAGGCCCAATTGCCTTCTGGATCTGGCCAGTTGATGGCCCGGCAATCACCACGTGGATAACCAGCATGCACATTCTTTCCCTCTCCCTACCTCTCCCTCACACGGTGGTGGTGCCTCCTCTCTCCCCCCTCCTGGCTTCTCCCCGCCCTGCCTAGAGGAGGAGGGGGGCTGGGCTTTGTTGCTGCCAGCAGCAGCAGCGCTCAAGCGGCCGCCATTTTAAGCAGCCCCTCTCCGGAGCCCTTTCATTCACCGCTCATCATCCCACCGCCAGCCCCTGCCACTCGCAAGACACAGGAGCTGTGGTTGGGTGAGCGCTATTCTCAAGCAGCCACCATTTAAAATAGCCCCTCTCCAGAGCCCTTTCACGCACCATTCATCGTCCCTCCACCATCACCACCGCCAGTCCCTGCCGCTCTCAAGACACAGATAAGCAGCCACCAGGGCTCGTCCAGTGCTATAGAGAATCATAGAATCATAGAGTTGGAAGAGACCACAAGGGCCATCGAGTCCAACCCCCTGCCAAGCAGGAAATACCATCAGAGCACTCCTGACATATGGTTGTCAAGTCTCTGCTTAAAGACCTCCAAAGAAGGAGACTCCACCACACTCCTTGGCAGCAAATTCCACTGTCGAACAGTTCTTACTGTCAGGAAGTTCTTCCTAATGTTTAGGTGGAATCTTCTTTCTTGTAGTTTGGATCCATTGTTCCGTGTCCGCTTCTCTGGAGCAGCAGAAAACAACCTTTCTCCCTCCTCTATGTGACATCCTTTTATATATTTGAACATGGCTATCATATCACCCCTTAACCTCCTCTTCTCCAGGCTAAACATGCCCAGCTCCCTTAGCTGTTTCCAGGCCTTTGACCATTTTGGGTGCCCTCCTCTGGACACGTTCCAGTTTGTCAGTGTCCTTCTTGAACTGTGGTGCCCAGAACTGGACACAGTACTCCAGGTGAGGTTTGACCAGAGCAGAATACAGTGGCACTATTACTTTCCTTGATCTAGATGCTATACTCCTATTGATGCAGCCCAGAATTGCATTGGCTTTTTTAGCTGCCGCGTTACACTGTTGGCTCAAGTCAAGTTTGTGGTCAACCAAGACTCCTAGATCCTTTTCACATGTACTGTTCTCAAGCCAGGTTTCACCCATCTTGTATTTGTGCCTCTCATTTTTTTTATTTATTTTTTTGCCCAAGTGCAATACTTTACATTTCTCCCTGTTAAAATTCATCTTGTTTGTTTTGGCCCAGTTCTCTAATCTGTCAAGGTCGTTTTGAAGTGTGATCCTGTCCTCTGGGGTCTTAGCCACCCCTCCCAGTTTGGTGTCATCTGCAGAAGGGAGGGGAGAGTTGTGGGGGTGGCTTACCTAAGTAGAATGTTAAAATGCATCTCTGGGTTATTTGTGGGGCCTGCCTGGTGCTCTTGCATCATTTTTTCTCTCCAAAATATGCTCCGGGCCCCCGCAAGGTCTGAGGGACAGTGGACCGGCCCCCTACTGAAAAAGTTTGAGGACTCCTGCTCTAGAAATTGTAACTGTGGGTTGAAAGTGTCCTGTTGTATTAGCTTTTGTTCTCCTAAAGTGAACACCGTTATTGAACAACGCTTGACCAATTCTTGAGTGGTCAGTTGAGGAAATCATTTTTATTTATTTTTTACCAAACATATGCTCAAACCTAGTTGCAGGAAGGGTTCACAAGAATGGCAGGAAAGTCAGTTGGCCGCTGCCAAATTGGGAATCAGACTGGATACTACTGGGAATCAAAGTGGGGAGACTGCTGTGGTGCCCCAGTCCTACTCCTCATAGGGATGTGGTTGGCCACATTGAGGAGTGGATGGAGGAGAAATGCAATATAAACGCAAACCTATGTAATTTGCACTTTCCAAAATAATAAGAGAACCAAAGCACAGCCATCCCTTGAAATTCTCTGTTCTCTAAAATCTGTAATACAGCTCTCCAGCCAAACAATGGTCATAGGAATGCATATATTGGAGGAAAGTGTGCATTAAAATGAATATATTCATAAAAAATAACATGAAATACATTATGGTAGTGGAAATATGCTAGTGAAAATGGCATATAAAAAAGTGTTAATTTCAATAAATTCACACTAAAGTGCTGGTGAATTTTCATGTGGATTGCTTTTTTTAATGCAAATAGTTGCAGAACTGTGGAATTGGAATTGGAAAAATGGAGTCAGAAAATTGGGGGGGGGGGGCTGAAATTGACAGATCTGTCCATCCCTGTTGTGAGGACAGATTCTAGACTGGATGGTGCATGTGGCCTGATCCAGCAGGGCAGTCCTTATATTCCTATCTGCAAACTTGTCACCATTGTAGTTTCTTTGTCCTTATTTAAGTAACTTTGCAAGGCAGGGGTGGGGGGTTAGGATGATTCAGCTGAATGGGTCAATGCTGACAGTTCCTGGCATGAATTCATGCTGCGTTCCAAATGTCAATTGTCAGGTTACTGAAGAGGGACCGTGTTTCTTTCAGGTGGCTTCTGCTCAATCGGCTCTCTGGTGCCTTGCCAATAATCAGAGCAGGAGAGCCAAAGATTAGGAACAAGGGACTGTTATTGTTCAGAAAGTCACAGAAGAGTTGAACAAGGAGGCGGCAAAAATGTATGAGAACAAGGATGGCATTTGGCCTTAAGCGAGCAATGAATAATAGAGGAAATAGCAAGCAGCTAAAAATATACCTGCACCTGGATACCTGTTGACCTAGCAGTGAGTTGTGAAGTTGACTTCTTGATTGGCATATGCCTCTGCACTAAGATGTCCTGTGCTATGGTTGCATTGGGGATTTATGGTAATAGATTGCAATTTCATTACCCTCCTTGATTTTATAGGAGTTGGTAGATTATTCAATTGAACACCATTTGTATTCTTCAGACTAATTAAGCAATTATAAATAATTCCCATTGGATTAATTGGTTAGATAGCACTCAGGATGTAAATCTTTTAATAACAGTTCTGTTGTGATCCAGACTGAAATTGCTGCATTTTTTCAGACATGAAGCAATATAAATCAGCTACTCCCACTTCATATGTTCACCAGTCATTAATCACTTTTTCCCCCTAAATATGTCTTATGCCTTTAATCTTCATTTTAGTTTAATTATAATTATTTCAGGTATGTAAAAGAAAGGGGAGTGCTAAAATTTTGAAATTCATCAGTATACTGAATTATGCCAGCACTGCCAATTTCTTGAAAGTTTTCTTCCCACACAATAGAGGTTTCTTTATCCATATACCCCCCCCCCCTCACACACACACAACTTGCAAGGCACTTCATATTTTTGGAGGGTACAGCACAAGGTAGTCCTGTTTTACTTTCCATGAATTCTTTCTCCGTGATCAGAAAAGCCCCATTAGGACAAATGGCCTCATTGTGTCTTCTCCTGGGTTTTAATTAAATTAGGGCAAGCCAAAAGGTTAACAAACAAGCACCTGAGATTGGCTAGCTCACTGGTTTTGTTTTTAAGAGATGTCCTTCCTTTATTTCTTGAAAAGTAAATGCTTACCATTAAAGTAAACTGAACATGTGTAAGGAACATAACAGACAACCTCACGACCTCCCCATGCTTAAAGGGTTTCCCAGCTGAGGACATCATGGGGCTTTCAGGAAAAGTGAGCACTCAGGACGGCTGAAGAAGGCAGACCACTAGGGAGACGTGATGAAGGACAGGAAAGGAAAAAAATGAAGGAAATGGCAGTCTCAAAGCCCCTTTGCCACATTCAGTGCTTTTTTTCCTGGGGGGACGCAGGGGTACACATACCCCTAAACGTTTTGTGAAACTAAGTATGGCCTCATTGAAGGGCAGTATTTCAATATGAGTAGGAAAATGAGAGTACCCCCTAAACATTTTTTTTTAGGGGAGGGAAAGCACTGGACACATTGCAAGTAAGGTAAACACAACAAAAACTCTGTGCTACTGGAATTTCACACACACACAAAATCCCTTTGATGATTTCCAACTGCAATTAATTTTTTTCATTACCTATACATTGCAGAAACACAGAACAATTTTTCAGCACAGCACTAATATATGGAATTACTAGTTATTTTGTGAACTCTCCCAAAATCTTCAGTATTTTTCTCCTGGAAAAATGATTAAAAAATAAAGCTGGCATCTCCAAGTAGGGCTGATAACATCTCTGGTCTCAAACCCTACATGACAGCTGCTAGCTAGATAATGCTGAGGTAGATGGACCAATATTCTGACTCACTATAAGGTAGCTTCCTGTTTCTGTCAGGGCAAGTAGTATATTCTTTCTGGGATTCTTCTTTTTTCCCTAGAAAAAGAATGCATCCTGAAGAATTTTCTCTAAATATTTGGCACCAACATATGCAGCAGAACACCAGAAAAGATAGGGGACTGTGTGGGAAGCAAGGCAGAACTCAGTCTGGGTGAAGGATGAGATTTGGGCTGGATACCGTGTAGACTGAAGCAAGAGTAGGTAGGAGTAGGAGCTGGGGGCTGGTGCGGCTGGTAGGGTGGGAAGTGGAAAGAGGGGAATGATAGGTGCGGCCTTAAACAATGATAGACAGAGCTGACTAATTATTGCGCTGTCAATGCCCTCTTCCCTGAGGAGTTCTATAAAGGCAACGCTGACACTGACAAGGAAGCTGACAACCAGGGGCATCCCCTGAACAGGTTGTAAGTATGGTGGCTGAGGGCAGATTGTGGTCACTGGGGCACTGTTCCATTCACCCTCAATGGACCAACTTCTACTATTAAGTAGTGACGAAGTCAAGTTGAATGCAGGTGCTCAGACTGTACTATATAAGTACAAATATTGCTTCAGTAGGGAACAAAGTGTACCTTAGCCCTGTGTAGCAGCAATAACACAGCTGCCTTCAAACTTTAAGCCCCACCTGCACTGCAAGCTGCTGCTGTTGTTTTTCTTGAAGGCGCTCGGCCCCCTCCATTTGTGTCTTACTGTAATGAAGCAGTGGTGGGGAGGGGGGGTCTGGTTGCACTGGATCTCCCATGATGTCATCCAAGTCTTAGTTTCGCAGTGTTGTGTTCTCTGGTTTTGGGGGGTGGCTATCAATGGCCCCACGGGCTCATCAGATAACAACACTTCTGGGGTCAGCTCTTTTGCAGTTCTCTGCTCCACCACCTGAGGGAGAATCTGACTCCTGGCTCTGGACACCACGTGCAGGGACATGAAGGAATGGGCTGTGGAGCTACCACTGCTAATAGTGAGCCCCTCCCCCAAGAAACTATTGGGATAATTTCTCTTCCTCCTGGGGAAATTAAGAAAAATAGTTCCCCCAGTTTCTCTGCCCACAAATAAGATTGTCCTGACTTGCTTGGCACTGGAAAATTCTTCTTTTATGCTACAAACTGATATAGGGCTTGTGTTTTTTTTAGAAAGCCACCTTTATTTGATGGGCTATTTACAGTGAAGAACTGGAACATTAACAAGCACAGTATCTGAGTACCCTCCTTTTCTTTTCTTTTTCACACACTAATTCAGTTACTCTTCATAATTACCGGTTATTTGCCCACTTGAAGCTCAGTCCTAACCATGTCTACTCAGAAGTACCGGTAAGTCTCACTGAATTCAGTTGAGGCTCACTCCCAGGTTAGTGGTGTGAGGATTGCAGCCTAAGTCTTTTATTCACAAAAGCTACGCGTCTGATGTTCCTCGTTACGCGTGAATGGATGTATCCCATTATATTGTACAAGTAACTAGTTTTACTTCATTTCACGCTTAACTGTAATATAGAAGTTAAAGATCACACTTTAGCATGCAAATTAACTAAATTTCACATTCAACCTGTAACATATACCATATTTTTTTCACCCAAACCTCACTCTTAAAATTATATTATTGGTGCTAAAAGCAAAATAAAAATTAAAAAAATAAAAATAAGCATTCATCTGTTTCAGATGGTTTTCATATATCCTTTTGTGAAACCCTTTATATCTTACAAACCCTCCTCAGGCATCCTCCTCCTGGGGCACTAGAACTGCATAAACACAGGCGTGCCCCAAAATTGGGATGTTCTTTCCCGCTCTGTGTTGGGCCATAACTTTTGAAGAAGGGAGCCTGGTCTGCACATTGAAGTTACCTGTGCAATTTACAATGTTAACCTCCCAGAGTTGTAGATCCTACACAGAATGCACATAGCATGATAGAAGAGAATTTGTTTTTCTCTCAAAAGACACATTCAGATTCAAAGTCTGAAAGCTTGTGTTGCAAAATTTGGGGAAATCCAGTAGATTTTCCAGCCCATATATTAGGATGAGACTTGTCGTTTGCACTGGAATTTGCAAAGAATCAAATTCCCCAAGTAATTCTAGGCAAGCATGGAGAACATCCCTGCCGTGTGTGTGGGTTTTTTTAATAGCCACCATGCAAAGCTGCCTAATACTGAGTCAAACCATTGGCCCACCTAGCTCAGTCTTGTCTACACTGGTGGTAGCTCTCTGGGGGCTTCTGACCAGGGCCTCCTACAGCCCTATCTGGAGATGCTACGGATTGAACCTGGAACCTTCTGCTTCCAGAGATGTTCTACCAGCAGAGACATTTCAGCAATTTTCAGGATTCTCGAAAGAGGCCAAGACTGTTATGGACACAGACTTGTCTGAGGTACAGACACAGAAACTCTTCTGAATTTATTCCTCTACTGAACTAAACTTCCAAGAGAAACTTCCCAATGGTGCCTCTGCAGATGACAGGCTCTCCTTTGCTGGAGGAGTTTAAAAGAGAGACTGGCTGGCCAACTGTATTTCAGTGAGGTGTGCTAAAATTCTGAAGCATCCTTTCCTTCAAAGACTACAGTTCTCAGAATTCTCTGATGAGTAGGAATGGCCATAAAACCAGTTTATACCTGTGGTATTGGTATGCCTTTTGACTATAAGAGCCCTGATGGATTGGCCACATCTTGTCCAGCACTCTCTTCTCACAGCAGCCAGCCAGAGGCCCACAAGGAGTCCACAAGCAGGACCTTAGCACAACATCACTTTCTCTGCCTGTGATTCCCAGCTAATGCTGTTTGAAGGCATACTGCCTCCAACAATGAAGGTAGAAGATAGCCATCATGACTTGCAGCTATTGATAGTCTTAATTTATCAAATCCACTTTTTAAGCCATCCAAGTTAGTGGCCATCCCTACTTCTTGTCAGAGTGCACTCCAAAATTTAGCTATGTGTGGCTTGAATAAGCATTTTCTTTTGCTTGTCCTGAATCTTTCAATGTTCTGCTTGATTAACATATTATTTGGATGGAGATTGACAAATGCATATTTGTTAATGGTGTTAAGATAGAAATGATTTTATGTTTGAAGTACCATGCTTTCAGAAAACATAGGCTTCTAAAATGTGTAATATGGCAAAGAGCTAGAGAAGCATCCTCAAATGCCTGTTGGGTGCATTAATAATATTTACTGATAGTGATATAGAAGTGAAACTATGTGCAAAGATTTTCTTCCCCTTGGCAATTTTGTTTAGGAAAATACATGACCTAATTAAGATAAAAGGGATAACAACCTCCGAAATTGTTATTCTGGAAAATAAAGAGCACTACTTTAATGGGACTTAATTTCATCATTAAATATTTTAAATGCTTTTCTATAAAAAGTTGCATTGTTATTTGAAACAGACTTCAAATATATGCACTGTGACACTTTCCACAGCTTTATAATTAGGAAGAAATTAGTGTTAATGAAACATTTAATATTATTTATTGTGAGGAACCAAAATTAAAATGCTTTCCTATGGGGGTTTAATTACCATTAGCACTCCTTTTCCACTTCAACTCATAATATGAGCCATCTAGAATGGATTTTGCCCCTAGCCCTAAAAAGGCAGACACAGAAAATAGTATTTAAATAATAATTACATGTACACACCAATGCTGAAATTTGCTGCGGCCATACATAATCCAATATACAAGGGCAGCCAGCCCCTTCATTCATTAGGAGTAATAGCAGCACACATGCATTCTCTACATGCACAGAAACCTGAGGGCTACTGCATTGCCACATGAATGTGCACCCAATCCAAGGTTCAATCAACATCTTCTAGCACCTGACAAGGTTGACACCAGAGCACTGGACTGAACGCCTGAAAAAAGCATGTGTGAGAGTTGGGGAACAAAAAAGGATCATCCTGATTTTGGTTCCCAAGTTGGTAGATGGCATGACATGGTAGCTCCATTTAACTACCATGTTGCTGGAAGACATGTCCTCTATAAGTGGAAGGTGGCCCATGAGGGTGAACATGCCACTATCCTCTCCTGCCTGCCTTACTCACAACAACCAGACAGAGGTGTGGCTCTGCTTGCCATTGGCTCTGGCTCCACCTACTGTTAGTCTGAATGCCCTTTGCCCTTTCTGTCCCAATGGGCACCAGTCATCACCAATTCTGCCATCAGTTAAGGTAGGAAGGAGTTGCCAAGGCCCTAAAAGGCTTCCCCTAGATTCGGCTATTTTATTTCTCCTCATGAGGGACTCACTAATGCCAGTCCTCCTATGGATGGTATGAATGTGATAGCCTCCTGTTAGGGATGGAGAAACTCTGGCCTGCAAACCGTGCATGGCCTTTAGTGCTCCCCTCCCAGCCCCAGACCTGTGCAGCCAGTAGGACTTTCTAAAAGCCTTCTTGGTGCCAAGGGAAGCTTTCCTAAAGCCTAATTGCCCTTCATGGGGAGTTTTATTTGTGGGGGAGAGGGAGCACAGGTAGGTAGCGTTCAACTCCCCTCTCTTCACATACTGTGACCACCTCCCCATGTTCACACACCCCCTCCATGCAGCAATTAGTCTTTTTAAAAACATGCAGTATTGTCAATGGAGGCTTTTTAAAAGGCTAATTGCCATGCAGAGGGGTTGCAGCATGCAAAGAAGAGAGAGAGAACCTATTGCAACGTATTGATTTATTCCAGCCTCAGAACTATGTAATAAAACCGTATAGCAACTCCTATGCTTAACCCTAACTGGTGTTTATGGTGGGTTCTGTCAGTGTTTGTAAAAAGCAAAAAAAAAGGAGGAAAGGGTTCTGACCTCCCTTTGTCTCCTCAGCCTGGTCCTCGGATCCTTGTCGGCACAAAAGAGTCCACGAGAATATCCTTGCAGAGTTTTATTCTTAAAAGTCTTTGTGCAAAACACGACTGAATAACTATACACACCAGCACTAACCAACCCAAACACCAGCCTCAGCACAAACTAATATTTCTCACTTTATATATACAACCTGCTGCAGGCTGCTGAGTCATGCTGACCCAGTTTTATTCGCATTAAAGAAACAGCGGCCATTTTAGCCGTGACAGGTTCTTTTCTTGCTTGGTCAAGAGTCAAGTAATCCAGTGTTTCCCAACCTTGGGCCTCCAGCTGTTTTTGAACTACAATTCCCATCATCCCTGACCACTGGTCTTGCTAGCTAGGGATGATGGGAGTTGTAGGCCAAAAACATCTGGAGGCCCAAGGTTGGGAAACACTGAAGTAATCTACTACTTCTCTGTTGAAAGGAAACCAGGAATAATCGCTGACTTGAGAAATTATCACCAGCTTTTAAAACGCAAATATCTCTGTGCAATCTTAGCATAAGTAGTACTAATGAGCGTCATCCCCAGCCTTTCTTCACCTTCTTTCTGTTCCTCATTGTGAATGAGATAATCTTGTGTGAAACTCTAAAAGTGTACCAAAGTTGCCTCGTAGACTCTCAGTTGGGAAAATAAACGAAGCAGATGGTTCCCTTTGTCATGCTTCATAAAGCAGGTAAAGAGTGCACTGATCTCTTAACAGTTTCCCCAGCTGACAATCTCATTACTAAAAATGGTTTTCAGACTAGTTCAGCAAGACCATGAGTTCTCCATAGCAGAGATGGTCGTTGGTCAACACACACCATCGCATACACAAACTGGTCACATTCCAGGCTAAATTACTGTCATGCTCTCTTTCTGAGGCTGCCTTCAAAGACTGCTTGGAAACTTCAGATATTGCAAAATGCAGCCACCAGAATGCTAGTAGGGGATAAGGATGTGCTAATATTACACCCAAATTTTAATGGTGATGTTGATGATCATGATGCATTTCCCATAAGTCTCAAGTTGTTTGCATACAACTAGAACAAGTAAAAATAGGTTTTGAAACAATACAAATGAACCCCCAAGGCATAGACCCTGTAGTGGTTGTTAGGGGTTACTTGTGCATAACCTTACTTCAGTTCAGTTAGCTTGCTTGCCCCAACCATGCCCAGGGTCGGAGCTCGCCCTCCGTGACCTGTTAGTCACTTGCAGAATCCGAGAGTGGGCGTCTCTTGAACCTCTTCCAGCATAAAAGCTGTTTGACCCTGAGTCTCCTCCTATGTTCTCTGCGCGGAACGCGTCTGCGCAAGTAAGGGGAAGGCAGGGGCGTCCCAGCGCTCTCTCCACTAGTTTCGGGGGAAGGGTCTTGGAGCCCTGTCACCAATTCCTCCATCTCCCTCTCTTCTCTATGGGTGTTACGTTGAAATCCTTCCCCCCTGCTCGTCCCCTCTCCGGCATCGCTGGGTGGCCCTGCCTCCGTTTCTCGTTCTGATGGCAGTTCCCTGACAGACCCATTCCCTATCTCCATCCCCCAGAATCTAGGAAAACATTTACCGTAAAAAAAAATGTACGGTACTGGATTTATGTTTAAAACCCTCTGAAATTGTTTATCAACCTTTAAAGCACTGACAGGGAACCTGTGGGTCTCAATGCTGATTTGGAGATCCAAGTTCTGATCAGCCCCAATCAGCATGCTCAGTGATCAGTAATGATGGGAGTTCTGAAAGGCCTCCTGTCTGAAAGGCCACAGGCTCTCTACCCATGCAAGAGGTTCGCCATACACAAACATATAAACCTTTCCATGCACTAAGATCATTCCCTGATCATTATTTCTGGTCCACCACTAAGAAAAATCAGATTAGCAGATACTGGGGGCAAAGACTTTTCAGTGGCAACTCCCTACATCCTTGACACTTTCTTTGCTGAGAACTGAGAACTTTGCTCTCTTCTCTTGTGGCTTTCAAATGGATCCATAAAACATTTTCTTCTTTTATAATTTCATCAAGTCTATCACTGACTTTATTATTGGCTCACTATGCTTCTATCTGATGTCAAGGTATTGATAGTTTTGATATTCCTTGTATAAATATTGTATACAAATTTATTATTTTGTTAGTTGCCTTGTGAGGGTTTGGCCCTAAAAGGTTGGGTGTGTGTTGTTGTTGTTTTTAAAAAAGAGATTTGTGGGCTTGAGCCAACCCCCAAAACAAATTTAACTCCACCTTGATTAAAAACTGACAGGGCCACCTAAAGTTGGGTAAAATGTTTCAAAAACATCCATATCACAGGTGCCACCTGGCGCCAAAGATTGTGGGTGCCCGCAATGAAGGGCTTCAACTTTGCCCATTGACTGGGGGGGGGCAGCCCCAACAAATATAAAATACCTCAGTTATTTTACTCTCTCTTCTTGGGCCATGACATTCAACAGGAAGCAGTGATGAAAAGAATACCTGTGTCCCAAGTCTCTTCAGCTCCTGCCCAGTGTCTCATAGTCCCTTGCTATGTGTTGCAAGCTATGTGTGGCACTATTCTTTGTACCCACATGAATGAGAAAGAAGGGGTAGTGGTCAGTAGGCTTTATAAGACTTGGCAACTTCTCCGTCACACCATGAATCTTTGCACCCGGAAGTCAGCACACCTCCCATGACATCCTCTTTCCTCCACACACTACTGCCTCTGTTTCCCCTCAGTAAGGAGTCATCTTCTGCTTCCTGGGGACATTTACTGTTTGTTCATATAATGCCAGCAATGTGCATAGAAGGTACTAACAAGGGAAACAATGGAGGGAGAGGAGAGGAGCAAAGGCAGGAGCATACCATTCAAAAGGCAGATTAATTGCTCAGCTTCACCAAATTGTGGCATCAAAGCATCCAAGTGCATATGCTCCAGAAATAGGAAAGCCTCACTGCGTAATGAGGACCCAAAAAAGATGAAATATTTGTTTCCAACCCCAGCCTACTGCTTGGAGAATAAAGTGGCCCCATAGCATACAAATGTGGGAAAGTTCTGCTCCCCAGCTTGCATTTGCTGCTTCCTAAAGATCATCAATAACGTGGTGACCTAACTGGTATACTTGAAGTTACCCACTCAGACGCCTCATTGCAGGCAGATTTCTAGCAGCTGTCCCTGGGTGGGCTTGAACCATCAACCTTCTGGTTAACTGCCAGACGCACTAACCAACTGCGCCACAGAGAACGGGTGGTGGTATGGTCTAAACCACTGAGCCTCTTGGGCTTGCCGATCAGAAGGTCGGTGGTTTGAATCCCCGCGACGGGGTGAGTTCCCGTTGCTCTGTCCCAGCTCCTGCCAACCTAGCAGTTCGAAAGCACACCAGTGCAAGCAGATAAATAGGTACCACTGCGGCAGGAAGGTAAACTGTGTTTCCGTGCGCTCTGGTTTCCCTCATGGTGTTCCGTTGTGCCAGAAGCACTTTAGTCCTGCTGGCCACATGACCCAGAAAGCCATCTGTGGACAAACACCGGCTCCCTCAGCCTGATAGAGAGATGAGTGCCGCAACTCCATACTCACCTTTGACTGGGCTTAACTTTACCTTTACCTTTACCTTACTTGAAGTTATATCCACAAAGATATCTCTGTGCAGTTCTGTGTCAAATTTGTAGTGATTTCCCACTATGCTGCACAAGATTCCTAGACACATAATTTCCCAATTGAGGGAATGGTCTCCCATATTGTATTCCTCATCTATTCTATGTATATTATATGAGAAAGAACAAGGCAGTGGAATGAATTCATGGGGAAGTTTATCGATGGCAATTAGTCATGTTTGTGTTTGTGTCTCAGTCAGGTCTAAGCAGGAGGAGCACATATTTGAGCAAGGAAGTCAGGACCAACTGGGGAGCTGCCAAGCGGGAGCTGAGTTTACAAGGCTCAGCAAGGGAGCCAATCCCACAAAGTTGTTGTTGCACCAGCAACTGCCGAGCAGATGCTTAAGTGCAATGCTCTTCTTATATTTATGTAAGAGAATATAATTGTGATGGCATTATAAAAAGGGGAACAATCTCCAATACCTCACTTTGGGGTGAAGGGGGAAGGAAATGTGGGCATGTATATGGGGAGATATATTCTCTCATACAGAATCTTAAAAGAGCATTGCCATGAGCATGGGAGATGAAATGCATACATTTGTCAAGATAAAAAATTGAAGCCGCAGTAATATGTACCAATTCTTGGTACATAATGATTCCAGAGCCAAATACTTAAGACCAGCTGTCCCATAATCTTTATTACATATGTCATTGAATTTCAAATTTATAAAGCTTTTATATCAATTCCCTGGAGCAGAATCACCTTCTGAAGTCTTTTGTCATATTTGCATGTGTGGATTCTGCTAGATTACTCTAGAGTTTGACAAGTGTATGTATGTGTCATGCATTTCTGTGATTATAACCACATCTCTAGGTTTTTTTGCATAACAAATGATGCTATAAGGCAAACATCTTTCAAAGCTTTAGTGGGGATAAAAATGCATATTTCAGAAACGGGGCATTTGTTTCCTCCAGGGAGGAAAATAATTCTAAATGGCACAATGTCAAAGCAGAAGCTATGGCAGGGTCCAATTTCGAGACCACATACTTAGATTTAACGCAGTAATTTCTTTTTTATATAGCTTTTTGCAACATTATTTTCAACTGGTTCTACAAGTAGCTTTTAATTAGTTGTCATTCAGGTTTATTTTAGAATTGCTTTATTTAGTTTCAAGTTCCCCATGTGTAGTTTTCTGTTCACTTATAAGAACTTATGTTCTTATTAGTGGTGATTGGTGTCCATTAGGACTAGTGAAGCTGCCTGCAGGGAACTCAAGAGTAGGCTGAGCTACAGCCAATAACAGGCTCAGCCAACTAATTCTGTTTTTTTTCTGCATTCCCTTTTCTACTGAGTTCTACGCCCTATGGAGTGACTGGAGTACTGTGTCAGGTTCTGGGCACCACAGTAATAAAAGGATATTGACAAGCTGGAACGGGTGCAAAGAAGAGCAAGCAAGATGAACAAAGGTCTGGAAACCAAGCCTAATGAGCAACAGTTGAGATAATTGGGTATGTTTAGCCTGGAGAAGAGAAGTCTGAGAGGTGATATTAAAGCCACTTTCAAATATCTAAAAAGCTGTCATATGGAGAATGGAGCACGCTTGTTTTCTGCTGCTGTAGAGGGTAGCACCCAGACCAATAGATTCAAGTTACAAGAAAGGAGATTCTGACTAAATGTTAAGAAGAGCTTTCTAACGGTAAAAGTTGTAGAGACATGGAATGCAGTGCCAGGCTACTTTGCACACTAGGCAAGGCTAACTACTTGCATACACACACAACATTTGCTAAGTTCCATTTATGAAACCAGATTTCCTGTAGAAAAAATGAAAAGCACAAAACTTGAAATTGCTAAATTTATTTTAAATTGCAAGAATAAGTAATAAAATAATCTTGTATTATCTTTCTCAAATAACAAAAGAAAATATTTTAGCACACAAATCATTTTAAATGATTTTGTGAATTGTGATGGTTACTTTTCATCAGCCATAGCTCACTATAAAAGTGAATGCATTTTCTACTTAAGATTAAGATGTGACTGTAAAATTTAAAATTAAGTGCATTTCCCTTTTTTATGGGGAGAGAGAGAGAGAATGCGACTGTAGAGTTGATTGGAGGTTGTGTAATAACCTCCAATCAACTCTGTGGTCTATTTCATAGATATATAAAAAAATCTAATTATGAATTACTTCAAAAATGATAAAATCCTTCAAAATATAAAATAAAAGTAAAATGTCATGAGAAATGTATAACAAAAATTAATCTTTATAAAACTATGCCACTAGTTGGCATAATGATAGCACTGGCCCTAAACAGACTCCCTAAGGAGTTGGTGGGTTCTCTCAGTCAGTTCCTCCCTGTTGGTGAGGACCAGGTCCAAGAGAGATAACCTCCTTGTTGCTTTTTCCATTGTCAGCAAGGCAAGGGATGAATTTGTTGGACTTTACATTCTTGGCAGAGTTTGAGTTTCAACAGATATTGGGGTAGCTAAGGTATTCCATGCCTATTATATCTGTCTTTTTAAAGTAAAGGTAAACGGACCCCTGACCATTAGGTCCAGTCGTGGCCAACTCTGGGGTTGCGGCGCTCATCTCGCTTTATTGGCCGAGGGAGCCAGCGTACAGCTTCTGGGTCATGTGGCCAGCATGCCTAAGCTGCTTCTGGAGAACCAGAGCAGTGCACGGAAACGCCGTTTACCTTCCCGCCGGAGTGGTACCTATTTATCTACTTGCACTTTGACGTGCTTTCGAACTGCTAGGTTAGCAGGAGCTGGGACCGAGCAACGCAGGGATTCGAACCGCCAACCTTCTGATCGGCAAGTCCTAGGCTCTGTGGTTTAACCCACAGCGCCACCCGTGTCCCATCTCTCTTTTTAGAGTTTGATAATAGGCTCTATGAAAGCCCCATCCAAATCTTCAGTCAGACTTAGCACCCACAGTAAGTTAACTTTTGTTTCCCTCTCCTACAATTTTTGCCCAAATGCTTTCAATCTGCCTTCCATGCTCCAGGTGTACACAACCTTTACATATAATGCTACTTCTCCTTCCTTCCTTCCTTCCTTCCTTCCTTCCTTTCTTTTGAACAGGCTATACACCCCAGTTTCTACATTTGGGTCATATGTCTCACCCCGTTCCACCACATTTCAGTAGTTTCAGTAGTAAGAGTTCAGGTTTTGCTAGCTTGTTTCCTATACATTGTGCATTAGTGTAGAGACAACTGAAACCGTGACTCATTCATCCACACAATGCTGCCTCTGTCCCCCTCCGTAGGGAGTCACCTGCCACCACCATACATCTCTTCCTTTCCTGGGGGGTGGCAAGAATTGTTCTGTACATTGTACCTTTCACTACCACCTTGATGTGTTCTGAGATCTGCAACTGCTCTTCTGGCTGAGAATCAGTGTCCTGCTTTTTTTGTGTCACATTCCACCAGGGGATGTCTCCTGCACTGCGCAATCGTCCTCCTCCCTAGGGGCACCCCACCTTCATCTTTATTCCAAGACAGCCCACTCTGGTACATCAAAGCTTCTGGCCCCAAGTTAAATCCTGGAGTTGTTAACATAGTCCAAGACGTTTTCTCTCTCTGGCCCCAGAGAGAGATTCTAATAAGCAACTTGCTTCCTCAATATGCTGGCAGCTGTATGTTTGTTGTAAATTTTCCTCTGCAGCTGTGGAGATCAGAAGCCTATCTGTCTGTTTTTAACACACGAGAGCTGGAATTTCCAGGAAGCCAGAATTCTTACTGTGGTTAATAATTGACACTACATGGCAAAAATAATGAGCCTATTAAATAACTTGTAGCTCTGCACTGAACGTTATCTGCTTTTTAAATTGGTTGTAATGCTGACAGCTGCTCTTAGGTGGCCAAATAAAAACATGTCTCCCTTGTAGAGATTCAAGTCAACTAAACTTAAATGCTTCTGTCAGTATTTCTAAGGAAAAGCAAATATCATGGTTTCACTTAGCTTCTAGTTTGGTTTGAACTTTTTGTCAAGTTGTGGCTGTTTAAGTCTGCGTTTGATTTTACTGTACTTCAATTTATTTATTTTTAACCATATTGGGATTCTTTTCTAGGGATGAAAAGGTGGCATATAAATAATTTTATTAGAAAATGAAGTCTACGGTGGCAGTCTATGTGTCATGGTTCCAAAGGAACTATACACATGCTTATTGTGAACATGCAGATTAACTCTGAAATAAAACACACCACTGTTTATCCGCAACCAGCTAGTTAGGCTGTAGGTTCCATGGGAACAGAGACCTGCCTATAGCAATAGCCTAATAAGCAATGTTTGGATGCAGCACTGACCTGTTGAGAATGCCTAAATTTGATGGCTTCAGTGCATTAAGGGTAACTGGCAAGCACAACCAACCTGGTGATTACATAGCAAAGCCATTAGGCCCAAGTTACGGACATGCTAAGCATATAAGAAATAATGAAATCATTCCTATTATGAAGTTGAGTGGTTAGACAAATCTGGCAGATGACAAAAAAGTGCTGGGTAACCTTTGATATGAATGATAAGCAAATTAAAAAGTTAATCAGCAGAAGGAAAAGGACCAGTCTGCTTAGCAGCTCCTATTTTCTGAAACTGGGAAGGAAGGAAGGAAGGAGGGGAGGAAGGAGGAAAGAAAGACTCAGAAATCGGCATTTTGTAGAGTGGGCTTCTTCCAACTTTCTGAAAACTGTAGAGCTTCACAATATGTTGTTGGGAATTCCCAGCTGTGTTTTTTCTCTCTCCCTTCCCAGCTTAATTATGTGACCTCTCCCACCAGACAGAAGACCAAGGTCATTAGGACCCCACCCCCTCCACCAAGCCCCCCCCCCATCAGCCAGATAAGGATCAGCTACGGGGAGTTTGGTTCTGCTCTCACATCCAAATAGGCCATTTGGATTCAACTGCCACTTGCCCCCGCAAGTGCAAAACTGAAACGAGACGCATTCTTACCTCTTCTGGGGGGGGGGGTCAGAGGGTCCTGCAGAAAGTGCCCTCAGATAAAGCCTGGGGGCAAGCAGTATGGAAAAGGAGATGAGGTAGATTTGCCCAGGGAAGAGACATGAGAAGAGACATGGAGGACCAGAATGAAGACCAAGGTGGAATAGCAGAGCCCCAGAAAGACTGAGCCTGTGGTTTTGAGCCACAAAGTGACTGTTGAATGTACTGGAAATGAGAACTGTGCAAAATAGAAAAACCCAGAGACTAAACTTCTTACAATGAACTCTGTGTAGCCATGTGATTCACTCAGAATGAAGAACCCTAAAAGTCCCAGGGCAGAAGACCATGCAAACACTTGCCTGGTAGGGGCCAGAGGGAGATGATGGCAATGCCATTACGCCATCGACAAGGCAAAGGATGCTAGAGGTAACCAAAGCAGAGTTTGTTAGGGCAACATGGGTGTCATGCGACACAGAAAAAAACTTGCCCTTTTTACACAGAGCTCTCTCTTTCTTTTTTGACAAGGTGTTACAGGAACAAGGAGGAGGAAGCAAGAACTCCATGTGGCACTGGCTGAAGGAGGCTGCACTGAGAGACCAGGAGCCATGACTGGCTACTGCTTTGAACCCAAGCTCACTGAAGCTATGGAAGGAGCGATGAGGGATGCTCTAGGGGCATAATGTGGGAGAATGTTAAGGATAGTTGTTGTTGTTTAGTCGTTTAGTCATGTCCAACTCTTCGTGACCCCCTGGACCAGAGCACGCCAGGCACTTCTGTCTTCCACTGTCTCCTGCAGTTTGGTCAAACTCATGCTGGTAGCTTCGAGAACACTGTCCAACCATCTCATCCTCTGTCGTCCCCTTCTCCTTGTGCCCTCAATCTTTCCCAGCATCAGGGTCTTTTCCAGGGAGTCTTCTCTTCTCATGAGGTGGCCAAAGTATTGGAGCCTCAGCTTCAATTTGTCCTTCCACTGAGCACTCAGGGCTGATTTCCTTAAGAATGGATAGGTTTGATCTTCTTGCAGTCCATGGGACTCTCAAGAGTCTCCTCCAGCACCATAATTCAAAAGCATCAATTCTTCGGCGATCAGCCTTCTTGATGGTCCAGCTCTCACTTCCATACATCACTACTGGGAAAACCATAGCTTTAATGTTAAGGATAGTAGGAAAGGATATACTGATTAAGTACTATCCTTCCTTCACTCACACTAGTAAGTGAAAAAAAAAATCCTTCCAGTAGCACCTTAAAGACCAACTGAGTTAGTTCTTGGTATGAGCTTTCGTGTGCATGCACACTTCTTCAGATACACAGTGTATCTGAAGAAGTGTGCATGCACACGAAAGCTCATACCAAGAACTAACTCAGTTGGTCTTTAAGGTGCTACTGGAAGGATTTTATTTTTTTTGTTTTGACTATGGCAGACCAACACGGCTACCTATCTGTAGCTGGAACTAGTAAGTGACATAGCAGAGCAGATTCCCCTCAATATAGCTGGACACTAGTTTGCAGATTGATTTGAATCTCTTAGTTAAGATTATTTCCTGGCGTCCCCTTAAATCCGTCTTAAAAGAATAAAGACCAGAGTTTTTCTGAGTAAAATAACAAAAAGTTTACTCACATTTCAGTTCACGATATGATCCCCGAAAGGCAGGCTTTACTTACCATGAAGCTACTTCAACCTGAGATATTACTGTATAATGGTACATATAATTTGTCTTTATATTGTAAACCACCCTGTGATCTTTGGATGAAAGTCAGCATAGAAATTAATAATAATAATAGTGATCCTGCAGCCCATTTTTAAAGGACCAGTACAAACACCACATTACACACACACACACACACACACACACACACACACCATTTTCACTCATAGAAACATGTACCAATGTCGTCCCCCTCTGATTTTTCTCCTTCTTAAGCTATGACAGTTCAAAGACCTAACAAAAACAGTGAATGCTACATTAATTTCAAAACATTAAACCAAGCAGGCAAAACTCTTTATGCTGTTTTTTTTCTCCCTCTGTGTTCATTTAATGGAGCTTTTTAGCTGCATCAGTGCATTATTGCTTAGGCTCATTTTTTTTAAGTACTTAGAATGTGTTATTGCTTTAATGCACTTCATGGGACATTGCATAACACATACTTAAATTATTTTGCTAATGTTAAGCAAGTGTTCCTGCATTATTAAATGCGAAGTGATATGTAAATTTGGATAAACATGATTTCAGAACATGTTCCTCAGGTGCCCGTTTGCACGTTAAATAGCAATAAAACAGTATATTATAGAAGCCCTGTGATGCCAGCATCAGAGTGTCAATCTTATGGAACCCTGTGACATTAACATTAGAGTGTCATATATATACACATACGCATGCACACACTTTTGAAAGAAGCTCAAACTCATAACTCATGTTAGACTTAAACATTTTCTTCATTTCCTGCCTCTAGTGAGATGCCGAATGAGAGCTTTTAAGACCCTCAACCTACCTAAAGCTGCTAGCAATCTCATAAAAGCAATATATGGCTCATAAAGGTTCAGAAACTGGTACAATAGAATGATGAAGAATTTGTTTAGTCTCGTAAAAAAAAAATCAGCTACTGTAAAATGTGTCTATGAAGCTAAAGTCACTCTGCCACAGATGATAGCGATAATCGTTTGTATCCAACGAAGTTATCTCATTGATGCAAGGACTTCTGCTTGTGCATTGGAAACCCCTCCCCCATCCCCCGACACACACACACAAACTCACCAAGTGTGTTCTGGGATCCTACCCAACTCTCTGGAACAGATTTCTTTTGGGGAGGGGACAGGAGTATGCAGAGAGAAGAGAGAGAAGGGGGGCTCCATTGCACATGCAGAAGCTGTGCACAAATGGAACAACTTTGCTGGATAAAAGATAGTTGTTGCTACTGGAACAACTTTGCTGGATAAAAGATAGTTGTTGCTACTACTACTACTACTACTACTAATAATAATAATGTATAGCACTTTCATCTTAGCAACTGCCATGCCATGAGGCTATAGTAGCGAGGGGGGAGAGAGAGAGAGAGCTACAGATAGAGATGGAAGTATAGGGCCCCTATACAGTGGTACCTCTAGATGCGAATGGGATCCGTTCCGGAGCCCCGTTCGCATCTAGAAGCAAACGTAACCTATGTCCGTGTCTCCGCGGGTCACGTTTTGGTGCTTCTGTGCATGTGCATGACATCGTTTTGAGCGTCTGCGCATGTGCAAGTGGCGAAACCCGGAAGTAACGCACTCCATTACTTCCGGGTTGCTGTGGAGCGCAACTCGAACGTGCTCATCTCGAAGCACATTCAACCTGAGGTATGACTGTAGCTACTCTGTTTAAAACTGTTCAGTTCATCCTCTTCTTGAATACTTTCTATTCCAGCTGATCATTACAGTTACAGTCATTGTGGGCTCTGGATCCTCTTTTCTGCCTCTCTGATGTCTCTCTGGCATTATCTGTGTATTGCTTGATTCTTTGGTTTCTACATAGATATGTGAATTTATGAAGGAAATATAATATGGCTAGTTTGTCTCCTTAGCTTCCATCTTTGGATCCAAATCCATGGTTAATAAGAGAATAAAAGTGATGAATCCTGTGTACATGACATGTATCAACTAATGGGCCATGTACGCAGTTCCTAGATGAAAGAGTTGCCAAAGTTCCATTCAAGTGTAGATGCTGAGAGAAACATTTTATCATGTGTTCTTTTACTGTGGATTGTTATCAAGGGGGCTGAGGAACCATAGCTGATCCCTTATGAAGTGGCTTCCTGTTTTCTAAGGGACCCCATGGGGGTGTCTAATAAATCTATTACTGAACAGATGGCGGTGTATCTGAAGGTAGTAGTATCTCTTAGATCTATTATGATTATTAGTTCCTAGCATGTGCACCTTCAAATAATTGGTTCAGCCAAGGTTTGTTTGTGCTACTTCATGTTTTATATTTTGCTTAATGGTCAGTCAACTGTTATAAATGTTTATTTATTTACCCTTCCACCTCAGAATCCCTTCTTGCACTTGTGTCATGTCTCTTGGATCAGGCTTCCTCAATCTTGGCCCTCCAGATGTTTTGAGACTACAGTTCCCATCATCCCTGACCACTAGTCCTGCTAGCTAGGGATCATGGGAGTTGTAGGCCAAAACATCTTAGATTGTAAGGCTGAGAGCAGGGAGTGTCTTCCTACCAGTATTTGTAAGCTGCCCTGGGAGACTTTTTCTTGGGGGAAGGGGAGCAAATAGTGGGATAAAAATGCTTTAAATGAAATAATTATTTAAAAGTGTTCAAAATGAATTTTCTTGAAATCCTTACAGCCGTTCTCTAAGGCAAGACAGCATTCTTATCCTCCATATTGCATGTGTAGTATTTGCAAGCTTATAAATGTCCCAAAGAGGCTGGAGCCAGATTAATAACCACTCCATACATTTAAAGCACTATGATATCACTCCTCAGAGTTCCTTGTGAACAGGGATTGGCTGTTAAACCACTCTGGGATTGTAGCTCTGTAAGAGGAACAGAAGAAGAAGGAGAAGAGTTTGTATTTGATATCCCGCTTTATCACTACCCTAAGGAGTCTCAAAGCGGCTAACATTCTCCTTTCCCTTCCTCCCCCACAACAAACACTCTGTGAGGTGTGTGGGGCTGAGAGACTTCAGAGAAGTGTGACTGGCCCAAGGTCACCCAGCAGCTGCATGTGGAGGAGCGGAGACGCGAACCCGGTTCCCCAGATTACGAGTCTATTGCTCTTAACCACTACACTACACTGGCTCTCCACACCTGGCTCGCACAGGAGTCTCCTAACAAACCTCAGCACCTGTAACAAACTGCAGCACCCAAAATTCTTTGAGGGAAGCCATGGCCATTTCAAGAGGCATCATAGTGTGAATGTGGCCTTGATTAGAAGGAATAAACTTGGCAAAAGGCATCATAGTGTGATTATAAGGAATAAACTTAGCAGTGTGGTGTTGCACAATTGTACACAAATGGTTCATCAAAAATAGACCACTTTTCTTCATAAGTTTTTCTCCTATGTTATCTCATCTGCGCAGTCTACTGAACCCCTTGCTCCACTGATAAATATGCGGAGAGGCTTTATCGAGAACTAATTTGACTCACCTTTTGCTTCTTATATGTGATAATTTTATGTGGCATTGCACTCTCGGTTGTCTGCCAGTTTCTCCCTCCCCTCTGTATTATCATGTTATTTTTTCTATTTCTATTTTTATTTGTTGCACTCATTATTCTTACTGCATTTTGTATGTGCTTATGTATGAAAAATTTGGTATGAAAAATGAAAAAAAGAACTGGGGGGGGACCTGGAAACATTCAGATATTCCTCAGCTTCCTTCCCCTCCTACTTTCACCCAGAAATTATTCCTTAGCATATAACCATTTCTGGATCACTTTAGTTCTTATTCATATTATGGGGTGGGTGGGGGGCAGGGACTCAGGTTTTGTAGTTGGTGTTTTGGGGCGGAATCCAATGCACTCATTCACTTCACACAAGGATTTACTCTTGTGCTATCAAAATTGCCACCCTCTGTTCATCTTGTGCACTCTGCACCCTTCTCAAATCTGGTCTGGAGGGCTGGCCGAATATACAAAAGCAGATTTGGAGGGGTGAAGAACTAAATGAGGGAGGAGTTTCATTTTGCAAGTGTAAATGCTAGTACTAACAGAACACATTACCTAGGTTCAACATCACTTGGGAGAGGTGGGCTTTCAATCAGGTACTCTTGTCAGCTTGGTGATGCCACAGCTGTGTGCCACCTGGCTGGTGCAAACCAATGCCAGGGTAGAGGCCCCCCACTTATGAAATGTGCTGCCTGTTGAAAGCCATCCCCTTATTTCTTAAAAAAAATAATTAACCAGCATTTAAAATCATTCCCATGCACTCATGCACCTGGCAACCTTGAAATCATTTAGCTGTGAGGGTATTTAATTCTTTTCATCATCATCACTTTTAATTTGTATACAGCCTTTCTATCTTACAATACTCAAGGCATTTTACAAGATGAAGAAACAAAGAATGTACACCTTATAACAATCTAATGCAATACAAAAATGTGATGATAATAAAACAGCTTTAAAATAAGCAATCTACATCAAATAAATTAACATTCAACAATCATTAGAATAGTATAGAATAATAATATCAGCATATAAAAATTAAACAGAAACCCACTCTTAACAGTTCCCATAAATAATTTTGAAACTACAATCAATAAAACAACAGCAAGCCACAGTGCATAAAATAATACAATACAAATTGAGAAGCAGAGACTGGAGGGTGGGGCAAGGCAGGTGGAAGAAGGCCTTGCCTGACGGAGTCTCTCCCCCCTTTAAAAAAACTTTGTATTGCTTTGCCATTTGCCACCTTGCGCTCCAAACTCGGAGCAAGGGTCGGATACAAATTTAATTTTTAAAAAATAATAAATGAGTGTTTTAACTCTTTACCAGAGTTCTTTAACAATCAGTTCCTCTTCCCAGGGCACACTGAAATTGTATCTCGGGGGGGGGGGGGATAGGAGTATACTATCACATCTCAGCAACCATAACAAACTGCACTTCCCAGGATTAATTGGGGGAAAGGCACAAGTGTTTTAAGTAGTGTCATACTGCTTTAAGTGTAAGGTACATATGGGGCCTGCGTGAATGCAGAAATTCCCGTACATTGAATGAGAAAAGCGTAAATGAAGCCTCGTCTTCTGGCCACAACAAGTGAATGAATGTGGGTATATGAAGCGAAAACAAATCCCATTGAGACTGAAATACTGATAGTTGGCAGGTTCATATGACATGGACCCTTGGCTGAGGAGGCTCTGTCATTTACAGCATTCAGCATGCCAATGCTGACATTTTTACCAGAAAATAAGACAGTGTAATCACAAGCCAGTAAGCTCGCTTGATGTGTTTGTCCTTTTCACACATGATACAGGCTGCTTAAATTATGACAACATTTTAACCTCCTAAAATTTCATTGCATTTGGCTAAAACATTAAATTATGTATAGCTTTAATGGCAGTAAACATGATCAAACACTTCCTAAGATGACATTTTCTTTGTTCGGCTGGCACATATGCTATGAGCAGGCAGTGCAAGTTAAACCCTTCATTACTTTGACGTGTGAGCCCTGAATTAAGCAATCTCTTCCCTTTCCCTGGCTAGCTGTCTGTGCCCATTTGAAAGTATACTGAGCAGTGCAACCAAACTGGGTGCTTCTAAAAATACTAGGTTGACAAAATCCTCTCTGAGGCAGATTTATTTTTTAGAGGGTTATATTAGTGAAAACAGCTGGGAAAGTGTTTATTTCTCAGTTTGTTTGAGTTTATTTTAGTCAAAGACTTCCTAAGATTAATTATAAGGTGCATATAAATTTCTAAAACTGAAGGAGTGAAGACGATTACTTTCGGGAGGGGGA
Organism: Podarcis gaigeae; assembly: GCF_964106915.1. NCBI lineage: Eukaryota > Metazoa > Chordata > Lepidosauria > Squamata > Lacertidae > Podarcis > Podarcis gaigeae. The sequence goes on from NC_139691.1 coordinate 38,697,724, forward strand.
GAGAGGAACTATCTGCTTCTTATTCCTGATGTTAATCAGCATGATGTGGTGGGGAGGAATAAAGAGCCATTTATTTAGTTTTGCAATGTAATTATCCAACCCCCAAATGTGCATGTATTACTAAAAATAATGCTCACATACATAAATACATTATGAGTGGTAATCAACTACGTTTTACTCAGGGTAGACCCACTGAGATGAATGGGCCTAACCTAGTCATGTTCATGAATTTAAATGGATGTATTCTGCTTCATTGAATATGAAGGGAAATCGCTTGCAAAAATGTGTATACTCAGCATAACGGCATACAAAAATGCACATATTATGAGAAAGACTTGTCTTGCAGGGCTTTTTTCTGGCATGGAAGGGCAGGGCCCAGACTGACTCCAACTACAAAAGCTGTTGAACAAACTCTTGGGCTGGCGTGTTGTTTGGGGTGGATGAGTGGTGGTTGTTGCTGTTATTGAAATTAATTTTTTGTCTCTATTCTCAATCTTACGATTTATGTAGAAAGTGTTCACTCGGTGTACTTTTTACTGACTTATTTATTGTTTATTATTACTTTCATTGTGTTAGCAATTAGGTATTTTTTAAAATGATGTAAGCTTCCTTGAACATGATTTGAACTATGGAAAGGTGGCATACAAATACAATTATGAATGAATTTTCATGAAGACTTTTAAAGGGGGGTGTTGTGACATGGGGTTTGTGATTTCAGCTCTCTTGACATAATATGCTCGAGACAGTTCTCTAGTAACACTTCTTTATTAAAGCAAACAAGACTGAGACCTGAGGAGGGGAGAGCTACATTTATAGGGACAGGGAACTAGCTAGAAAGGATACATTTTGGAGGGAACAATATCAGGCAATCACAGTCCTGCCTTTTGGAGGAAACCAATAAGACAGAGGATCCAAATACAGCAGCTTAAATGAACCAATAGTAGCTGTACCCTCTGGAACCAAAAGGCAGTTACTTTACCCTAATGCAAATACAGACAATAATAATACAGATATAAAATCCTTTGACTCAATACACAACAGGGGGAGTCACAATTTGGCATGGAAAATGGGATGAAATGAATGGAAGTTTTGAAAAATGAGAACTGACACATTCAACCATCCCTAACACTATTAACTCTCTTCCCTATTGACTATAAAGACAAAGACTGCAGGGGTTGTTTTTTTTAGCAGGGTTGGTAAACTGATCTCTTTAAATGTTGTTCTTATTAGATGTGCATTGGCCTGAGTGAAGCTTTAGATAACAATCACGGCATGTATGTAATGCTCTGCTCATCCTAATGTGGTTTTCTTCCTCTCATCCAGGTTGCAGGATCTTGATCTATTTCTTGCCAGTTCCATACCATCCCACATTTCTTTGATAAAAATAGATACACCCTAAGGAAAAGCAGGACATTTTGGGGTCAAATCTCAAACCAGGATAGAATCATAGAATCATAGAATCATAGAGTTGGAAGAGACCACAAGGGCCATCGAGTCCAACCCCCTGCCAAGCAGGAAACACCATCAGAGCACTCCTGACATATGGTTGTCAAGCCTCTGCTTAAAGACCTCCAAAGAAGGAGACTCCACCACACTCCTTGGCAGCAAATTCCACTGTCGAACAGCTCTTACTGTCAGGAAGTTCTTCCTAATGTTTAGGTGGAATCTTCTTTCTTGTAGTTTGGATCCATTGCTCCGTGTCCGCTTCTCTGGAGCAGCAACCTCTGGATAGGTTCTCTAAATCAGGGACTTCCCTGGAAAATAGGGACACGGAGGGCAGGATTGTGCACAGCCCTCTCCATCCAGCCCATGGCCCCACCTGTGGGGTCTTGAATCAGTTCAGCCCACCCTGGGCCAAGCTGGGGACCACCAACTCTGTCCTAGATGTGGCACCAAATTTGGTAGGGAGCAGGACTCATGTTTAACGAGAGCTTTTTAAAAAGCTTAATTACACATACAACTGTGAGAAGAGAAGGAGATGCTTTCATTTTCCCCTAACCCTGCTCCTGACTGAGAACAGGGCGGTTGATTCTTTTCAAGAGGCATCTCTGACAGCTGCTTGGAAAGAAAGCACCTTGCACCAGGCTCGATCCTCGCTTCTACTGAAAACCTGTTCCATACACGCACCAATCCTGTACAAGTGATTTCTCTGAAGGAAAGCAATTTGCAAGGAAGGAGAGCCATACAATGGTCTTCTGCCCTTCTCCAAAAGTTGCAGCCAGTGGTCAGGGTAGGTCTCAACCTTTTGCGGGGTGTTCCTGCCTGTTGCCTCTCTTTCATTGCCTGATGGTGTGTACCTGACAGCCATGGATTGCTTTAGGCTATCCAGTCCTGACCCATCAAAATCTGTGGCTGGCTGTACCCAACTTGTCTGATGCTCGAATCCCTCTGAACATGCCCAGTTTGGCTCAGGAATCAGGTCTCGGTCAAAAGCAGTGCACAAGTTTTGGGAGATTTCTCTCACCTGTAGCAGCATCAGCTGAGCTACTGAGATAGCCTTGCCACTGACTTCTGGCTGAGAGTTAACAATACAAAAAGAAAGGTGCAGACCGATATTCTCAACTGAGTTAATAAATTTGATCATTCATTAAATACTATCTTCTGATAAGAGATTTATGAAGTACCTAGAAGCCACTGAGCATTAACAGTAATGAATTCATGTCAGTATAAATACGTTAATTAACGAGTTGGCATCTGCTGCTTTAGGTGGCTAAACTAATACTATTGAAGCTACTTGCTTCCTCTCCCCTCCTTCCACATATTCTTTCTCATAATGTTGATGCAACTTGGGTTCATCACACCAAGCATCCTTATTTTTCAAGGTGACATTGTGTTCTGCTCTACAGAGAACAACCCTTTATTCCAAGGGTTGTCAGTAGACAGACTTCTATTTGAAGGAATCTTCTATTTGAAGAGATGTACCATCTAAGAATGCACTTGTATGTGGGAAACATACAATAACATTAGCTTTCCTGATTATAATGCTAGCACTCCCAGAGCATTTTCTAACTGCAGTACCAGATGCATTATGGAACTATGGCTTTCTGACCAACACACTGGCATTTCATTCTCATTAGTGGATGTGGTACGACACAACAACTAACATCAATGGACAACACTGCTACTCCCACACTCTTTCCATACGTGTGCATCTGCTCCTCCATGGAAATGGCACAAAAGAACTGTATGTTAGAATACTGCCACAAATTCCATCAGTTTAATAATAATAATAATAATAATAACAATAATAAATTATTACTTATACCCCACCCATCTGGCTGGGTTTCCCCGGCCACTCTGAGCAGCTTCCAACAGCTTCCAACATGATATTAAAATTACTCTTGCAAATTTCTCAGGTGTACAGATAAAGGTAACGGGACCCCTTGCCCTTAGGTCCAGTTGTGACCGACTCTGGGGTTGCAGCGCTCATCTCGCTTTATTGGCCAAGGGAGCTGGCGAACAGCTTCCGGGTCATGTGGCCAGTATGACTAAGCCACTTCTGGCGAACCAGACCAGCACACAGAAACACCGCTTACCTTCCCGCCGGAGCAGTACCTATTTATCTACTTGCACTTTGATGTGCTAATGGTAATAAGGGACCTTGAAGTTGCCCATGGAAGGCAAATGCACACTGGAGTAATTTGCTCATCCCATCTCAGTCGGATCTCATCTGTCTGAGATGAAGCTGTCTGAGCAGAGGTGGGTTTAATTCCCAAAATGAGTACTCAAGGGGTGTGACCAAAGCGAGGGGGACAAAAGCTGCATCCTAAGCCTATACAGCTCAGTCACATGATCTGACAACCCTACATTTACCATTGCTGAATGAAATTTAGATCTTGTGTAATTTTATACTATCTTAACTTGTGCCTTCTTGCTTTATGCCTGCTTCTTATGCACAGAATGCTACTGAAAGGAGGGAGGCGATAGAACCAGCTGAAGTTATCCAAAGCAAACAAAAAACAGGGCTGCAAGCAGCCCAAAGAGGTTATATTTGGGATTGTGGGCCGGATTCAGAAATCACCCTTCCTTCCCACAGCAGTGCTTTGGGGTGGGGGAGGGGGAATGAGTGCAGTTTGTGCATTGATATTTCCCTCTTTTTCTTCTTTTTCTGCAGTTTCTAGTCAGATACCTCAATTCACCCAGGGACTTTGTGGTCTGCAACACAGTGGGGATACCTAAATGGTGTTCTCGCTTTCAAGTACTTGACAGTACAGCTTTCTTATATAAGCAAAATAATTGCAACATAAATGTGAACCTCCTGCTGCATCGAAGAAGAGTTTTGCCTGTTCTGATTGCTTGCTCCTGGGTGGAGATATTGTGGTTTGAGGACCCGATCCCCGCATAGTGGAATGAAAACACACAGACACGTGATATAAGGTTAATGGGCAAGAAAAGGCCACAACTTTATTGATTACAGCAAGTGAAAAGGTATTGGCTTAGGCATTGGATTACGTCAGTTGACTCCACCCACTCGGAGAGGGGTGAGCCTGAAAGGGGGGTTTATTCAGAAATTTTGAAAATGTTTGCAGAAATAAAGCAAAGTGAAAAAAAATCTGGAAACAAAATTAGAACAAGTAGATAACAAAATTGGGAAAATGGATAAAAAAAATCGATGAGACAGTTAATGAATTGAAAGGACAGATCAAAGAGGTATCAAAAAGAGTGGATGAGGGATTAAAAAGAACCAAACAGGAAATGAGGGAGATGAAAAGGGAGGAGGAAAAGATGAAAAGTGAGATGGTGGATTTAAATAAAGCGCAGGAAGAAATAAAAGATTCTATTGCTATGAATGAACTGAGACAGAGAGAAGTAAATTTGAGACTGAGACAAGTTCCGGAAACACAAAATGAAAATATAAGAGAGAAATTAATAAAGGAAATTGCACAGTGGTTGGAGCTGCCAGAAGAAGAAGTTGCAAAAACAGTACAAAATGCATTTAGAATGAAAATAAGGACAAGTAAAACAAAGAAATTTCCAGGTGATTGTCTGATCACATTTAAAGATAGAGAGATGAGAAATCTGATTCTTCAAAGGAACAGGGAGAAAAGATTATATATAGACGGGAGCTACATAATCATTTTTAAAGATATACCAATAAGACTGTTGAAACGAAGAGAGGCCTACAAACCACTGGTACAAATTCTAAAGAAAAACAAGATTGACTTTAGATGGGAATTCCCGGAAGGAGTCTCGTTCTTTTACAAAGGTGTGAAAAGAAGACTGACAAGCCCCGAGGAAATAGGGAAATTTATGAGGAGATATAAAGAACTACATGCGGGAGAGGAAGAAATCAAGGGAGCAGAGGAAGGAGTGTCAGAATCAGGAGAAGAAGAGGAGCAGAACGGGAAAAAATCGGAAGAAGAAGAAGAGGAAGAGGAAGAAGAGGTATACAGATTGTAAAGTAGTAAACTAAATCTATTTAATTTGAAAGAAGAATGGCGTTAAAATTATGGAATTGGAATATTAATGGGATAAATGATAAGAAGAAACGAAACAAAATTGAACAATTTCTAAAAAAGAAAAATATAGACATTATATGTTTACAAGAAACTCATGTGGCAAAAAGACACAGGAAAATTCTGATTAACAAAAGACTGGGGAATGAATTCATTTCATCGGATAAAGAGAAAAAGAGGGGTGTTGTTTTATATATCAAAAACAAAATCGAATCCCACCAACTATTCAAAGATGAAGAAGGAAGAATCATGGCTGTCCAAATCAATTGGCAAGGCGAAAAATTTATAATTGTCAGGGTCTACGCACCAAATGGAAATAAGACTGATTTTTACAGATCATTGGAGGAAAAACTATTTGAGTACATGGATCAAAAAATCATAATAATGGGAGATATGAACGGGGTGGTATCATTGGAAATGGACAGGACAAGAGAGGCAAAGAACAAAGAAGGGAAACTGCCTAAGACATTCTTTACGATGGTGAAGAACTGCAATCTGATTGACATTTGGAGACTTCGACACCCATTGGAGAAGCAATTTACTTATTATTCTGAACCGAATCAGTCCATGTCAAGAATAGATCAAATATGGGTATCAAATGAACTGACTCCGAGAATCCAACAAATTGAAATACAGGCCAAAGTGATTTCAGATCATAATCCTATAGAATTGGAAATAAAAGGTTTTGAAGAGAGATCTTTCAGGTGGAGATTGAATGATAATTTGTGGGACGGTCAAAAGATGGTTGAAAAAACACAGAAGAAATTAACCGAATATTTTATGGACAACGTTAACAAAGGTACGAAAATGAGTATTGTTTGGGACGCAAGCAAGGCAGTAATGAGAGGTTTTTTGATTCAGCAGAACTCATTGAAGAAAAAGAACAAGGAAAAAAGGACAAAAGAGATCTTAAGACAGATCATGGACAATGAGCAAAAACTGATTAAAAAGCCAAATAATGTGAAAATAAAGCAGGAAATAAAAACTCTTCAAACTCAATTTGCAATGATAATCAATAAAGAAGTTGAGTGGAACATCAAAAGGTTAAGACAGAAAATTTTTGAATTTGCAAATAAATCAGGAAAATGGCTTGCGTGGCAACTTAAAAAGAGAGAGGAGCAGAGTACAGTGAATAAAATTAAGATAAATGGAGAAGAGACAGTTGATCCAAAAGAAATAAGGAGAGGATTCTTGGACTTTTACAAGCATTTATACAAAAATAAAGAAAGGAATATCAAGAAGAAAATAGAAAGATATCTAAAAGAGAAAATGGTGCGGAAGATCCCAACAGACCAAAAAGACCAGCTAAATGCCCCAATAGAAAAAGAAGAAGTAAAAGAAGTGATAAAGGAACTGAAGAGAGGGAAAGCGCCGGGTCCTGACAGATTCACATCTAGTTGTTATAAAGAAATGAAAGACGTGTTGGTGACCCCGCTGACTGAAGTTATGAATAACATCCTAAAAGAAAGGGACATTCCAGAAACATGGAAAGAAGCATATATTACACTAATCCCAAAACAAGATTCAGATTTAACTCAAGTGAAGAATTACAGGCCTATCTCACTATTGAATACTGATTATAAGATTTTTGCTGGAATTTTAGCAAAGAGATTGAAAAAGATATTAATGAAACTTATACATAAAGATCAAGCAGGCTTCCTACCAGGCAGACAAATGAGAGATAACATAAGAAATATAATTAATGTTATAGAATATCTGTCTGGCAGGGGCGATAAACAAGCAATTTTAATGTTTGTGGATGCAGAGAAGGCCTTTGATAATGTAATTTGGGAATTTATGTTGAAAAATCTAGAATATATGGAGGTGAGACAAGAGTTTTTCAATGGCATAAAGGCAATCTATACCTTTGAGCAGAGAGCAAAGTTGATAGTAAACAATGTAATTACAGAAGATATAAAAATATCTAAAGGAACAAGACAAGGTTGCCCACTTTCGCCATTGTTATTTATAACGGTTCTGGAAGTCCTCTTAAACACAATCAGATTTAATAAGCAAATAAAAGGGGTAACAGTAGGTCTAAATGAGTATAAAGTTAAAGCCTTTGCTGATGATTTGGTAATGACTATGGAAGAACCAATAGAAAGTGTAAAGGAGGTTCTGGATGAGATGGAACAATTTGGAAAGGTGGCAGGATTCATATTGAATAAGAGAAAGACTAAAATGATTGCAAAAAATATGGAACAAAATATGATTGAATTAATGCAGCAACGAACGGAGATAGAAGTGGTGAAAAAGGTTAGATATTTGGGAATTTGGTTATCACCTCCCGGCACTAAAAATTTTTGTTGGAAAAGTGATTCCACAGATGTTATACGGAGTAGAACTCTGGGGTTGGAATCAGAAGCTGTTAGAACGGCTTGAAATCTTCCAAAATTTTTATCTCAGAAGAATTTTAGGCCTCCCTCAGAGTACTCCGGCAGCTCTCCTAAGAGTGGAAGTAGGATTACCTTCTGTGTCTGCCAGGGCACACTTAAGATTCCTGCGTTTTTTTACCAACCTCATAGATGCCCCGAACACCTTATTGGCTAAACAAGCCTTTGTATCATTACAAAATAACACTACTTGGCATAAAAGTCTATCAGACATTCTATCCAGATACAACCTACCTGAGTTAAATACTCTCAAATTGTGGAGCGCTGATAAAGTTCGGGAATGGATCTTTGAAAAAGACGCCTTTATGGACTCCACCAAGATAAAGAACTCTGGGTTTTCCTACTGGCTCCCCCAAGTAAAAGCAGTCAAAATCTGTGCCAACTACTTGGTCGAGATCACTGACCCCACCCTTCGGAGAGCTTTTACTATGGCACGGTTTCAAACATTGCCAACTGCCTACCTGACCGGTAGATACACAAAAACCCCAGTAGAACATCGTCTATGTCCTTGCCTTATGAGAATTAAAGAGGACCTTACACATTATTTCCTCTATTGCCCCATTTATTCGGGCTTTAGAGATGCATTGCTGCAAATTATACCCAACTGTATAACCAGTCCTGAAGATAGAGTAAAATTTTTGTTAGTTGATGCAAACCCACGCATTACCCATGTGGTAGCGGTCTTTGTGATGAAGGCCATGAAAGCCAGGGAAAGATTTATGAACGACAATGTAAAGACCCCTCCATCGTCTGTTTGACTCGCTGCTCGTTTTCCCTCCTTTTCTATTTTGTGGGAAGAAGGTTTTGTCGGCATAGTATGTAATGAATTTTAACAATTTTTAACTACTGTAGTGTTGATTTTTGTGCACAGGCATGGTCCTCACAATAAACGAATTTGTTGTTGTTGTTGTTGTTGTTGGTTATCACCTAAGAATATTGACTTGTATCAAAACAATGACATCCCGGTTTGGAAGGGAATAAAGAAGGATCTGGAGGTGTGGGCCAGAATGAAAGTATCATTTTGGGGAAGAATATCCATGGTAAAGATGACGGTGCTACCAAAGATGTTATTCTTATTTCAGACCATACCCATATTAAAGGGTATAGGAATTTTTAAAGAATGGCAAAAAGTGATTTCAAGGTATATCTGGCAGGGGAAGAAGCCTAGAATAAAATTTAAGTTATTAACGGATGCAAAAGAAAGAGGAGGCTTTGCTCTGCCAGATATGAGACTGTATTATGAGGCAGCTTGCCTATGCTGGGTAAAAGAATGGATAAAGTTAGAAAATAATGAATTATTGGATTTGGAAGGTTTTGACAACAGATTTGGGTGGCACGTGTATCTATGGTGTGATAAAAAGAGGATCCATAAAGGATTTGTAAACCACATCTTCAGGGGCTCTTTGTTAGAGGTCTGGGAAAGATATAAAAACATATTGGAACCAAAAGTTCCACACTGGTTGTCCCCGTTAGAGATAATGAGTGTCAAGAAGAGTAACATGAGAGAAAAATGGGGTACATATGGTGAATTGGTAACCAATGAAGGAGGGAAATGGAAACTGAAGCCATACGAACAAGTATATGTATATGTATATGTATATGCAGGTTTTGGTGTCCTCGGGTGTCTTCCCGTGTAAAAGTTGGGGTGTCTAGGCGACGTTTCGACGAGGTCTCACTCGTCATCTTCAGGCTGGTGCTTTCGGCTTCTTGTTACTGGAACAGAGCGGGATCTCAATGTTTGAGTTCCTATAAATACTGTAGAGGGGGTGTGGTGTCTAGCCTCCAATGTTCTGGGCAGAGAGGAAGTTCCCAGGCTAGTGTGCCTTTTCTTCTTCTTTCCAGTAACAAGAAGCCGAAAGCACCAGCCTGAAGATGACGAGTGAGACCTCGTCGAAACGTCGCCTAGACACCCCAACTTTTACACGGGAAGACACCCGAGGACACCAAAACCTGCATTCCTGTACCCGTGAAAATCTACGAAAGTATATGTATATGTATATACATATGTATATATGTATATGTATATGTATATGTATATGTATATGTATATGTATGATTGGCTGCATTATTTTCAAGTAAATGAAATATTTAAGAAAGATATGAAGGAAAAAGGATATGTGGGAAAAGAATCAATTTTCCAAAAAGACATAATAAATAATGAGTACAAAACTCTGTCAAAAATGTATAAGATATTGCTGGAATGGTATACGAAGGATGAAGAGGTTAAATCGGTAATGGTACAGTGGGTAAAGGATTTTGGGTATAATATTCAATTTGAAGAATGGGAGAAGCTATGGAAAGAGAATATAAAATTTACAGCATGTACGTCACTGAAAGAGAATGTGATGAAAATGTTTTATAGATGGTATATGACACCTGTAAAGTTAGCAAAGATGTATAAGGTTGATAACAATTGTTGGAAATGTAAAGATAAAGAGGGGACATTCTTTCATCAGTGGTGGGAATGTAAGAAAGGGAAAAGCTTTTGGGAAATGATATATAATGAGATGAAAAAAATGTTAAGATATACTTTTGTGAAAAAACCAGAAGCTTTTCTTTTAGGTATATTAGGAAAGGACATTAGAAGAAAGGACTACAAGCTTTTCCAATATGCTGTAACGGCAGCCAGAATCCTGTTGGCCCAGAAGTGGAAACAAGAGGAGATACCGACGATAGAAGAATGGAGATTAAAATTGATAGACTATGTGGAATTGGACAAATTAACTGGGAAAATTAGATACACTAAAGACCAAAAGTTCATCGAGGACTGGGGAAAAATGGTGGATTATCTGAAAAACACATGTGGTGTAAACACAACGCTAGTGGGATTTCAAGAGGCACTGTAAAAAAACAACAAATAAGTATTGTTTATTAAAAACAAGGGAGCAAGGGGGAACAATGGCAATGCGAAAGAAGGAATGTGTATTAAAGGTATAAATATGGATGATTGTCAGAGACGCTGAAGGAAGTCAAAAAGTAGTTATGATTTGTTGTATTCGAGATGAAATGTATAACTGAATGGAAACCAATAAAATTTATAAAAAAAGAAAAGAAAGGGGGTTTATTCACCAGTAGGTGGAGCCTGTTGATGCTAATCCAACTATAAGCTCTCCCCTGATGTCACTGAGGGTCGTGCCCTGGCCCCCTGCCAAGCAGGCATCGGACAGAATACATGACCGCCGGATTCCTTTAACGGAATACCCAAAAATTGAAGGCGTAGGCGATGGCCACACCTAGCCCTTCCACACACCACAACACTTTATTCCAATGCCTAACCGCCACCCGACCGCCCACAACCACTCCCCTCTTTTGCAGGAGGAGAGTCTTTTCCTTAATGGGTCATCTGAACATGGGTTCAGAGACTAAGGTGTGCAGGTGGCCCAAAAAACTGTTTTGCAGTTTGTATTTGGCCAGGGAGAGAGAGCAGGGAGTTTGTTAGTAAAATATTTAAATACTGGCTTCTGGGGCCAACATGCTCAATGAGGCAGTTAACAAAACAGGATACTGAGAACAACAGGAGAGCCTTATATATAAAACAGCCAACCAAAACTAATAGCACGATCTTACACAAACTTATCTTGGAATGAGCCACACAAAATGCAGTGGTGCTTACTTCTGAGTAACTAAGCAAGGGGTTGCAATGGAATTAATGAAACAGCAGCAGTACAGAAATCCAAACAAGAGACTAGGAAATAAATGTAGCTGAAGAAACTCAGCCAAACAACAGCCAAATCCCTGCAGAACTCAGCAAAATACAGTAGCCAGGAGGAAGAAAGTCCCCAAAGGTCTTTGAAACACTTCATTGAAATGCCAGAAAAGGAGAGGAACACCAAACTTCTATGGGAGAAAGGTTGGGATCAGGAGTCCTAAAAGAATTTGTTGACCTCCAAGACCACAAACTTTAATTAGTGCAATTCTAAAATTATAATAATTGTCATCATTATCATCCTTTTGTGGGATGCCAGCTGTGATTTCAAGGGGACAAATGGTTTTGTGCCCCCAACAAAGCACCACAATATACTGGCCGGTCCCATGGGTATTATAACCATAATGAAACCATAGTAAAACTTTCTACCAAGTACCTCTACATTTCTCCACTACACAGTGGAGCTGGGCGACATCCGTTTTTCAACATTGTGGTGTATCGCCAGACAAACAGCGCTGTATGGTGATAAACCATGATGTTGAAAAAACAATATCCATTGGCCTCTGCCCGTGAGACACCAGGTGGAACTGTCCCAGCTCTCACCTCGAGAGCTGAGGCAGTTTCACCCAGACTCACAGGCTGGGACAACGCAGCTTGTTTATGCCACTCTTTATGGGGGGAAGGAAGGTCCCTGCCCCCACGCTGAGACAGCCCTGGTGCTCTCACATGAGTAGATGGAGCATCGGGGCTCCTTTAACTGCTCACTGTGGGGAGCGGCAACCCCACTCTCCTTGGCTGAGCAGTTTCACAGAGCCCCTATCCCCTTGCCAGCTTGCGGGAGCCAGTGCTGGGCTGGGGGCTCATTTAACTGCTTGACTGAGGCAAGGGCAGCTGCACACTCCACAGTCAAGCAATTCAAAGATGCAGAGGGAGGAACAAGCTATATTGACACCAAACCAATACAGCTTGTTTCTCCCTCTCCGTCGTATGACGGCAGAGTGGGAGAGCAGTTTCACTCAGTGATATATCACTGGTGAAACTGACATTGCTCCTAAATTCCTCTGCTAGCAGCGCCCACTGAAGGAAGGAACTCTTGACTCCCTCCAGCAGATGCTGCTAGCAGAGGGACTCAGGAACGGTGGTGGTTTCACCAGCAATATACCGCTTAGTGAAACCGACATCACTGTCTGCTCCTCATACCGGTCCTGGGCGATATATTGCCCAGGCATACTACACAGTGAGGCCAAGGCTGCAAGTTTATGTAAACTTAATGTTAAGTCCTATCAACGTGCCTGCACAAAGGCTAACCCTAGATCTCAGATCACTTTTTCCTTGAGTCATCAGCTATGATGAAGTGACAGTGTGACCAACTAAATCTGCGCCATAAACATGGCATATTATTTGCAAGTTGGCTTGATATTTCAGCTTATGAAATATTCATGGAGAACAATAGAAGAAACTGTTCTAAAGAGAACGGAATTAGGTGTACAAAGGAATTTTGCAAACTGTTTTGAACTAAAACACCAAACGCATTCAAGAAAGGTATAGCAGACTTTCAGCTCATATTTAACTCTATTCAGTTTGACTCTATCTCTCTCTATAGTATGACTCTATATCTCTATAGTATGAGATATCAACAAGGAAGGCGACACAACGCTTTACTTTACTTTTACTCCTCTCTCTCCACACAAAGGCGGGTCTGCCCTCTGGGGAGGAAAAAGGGGTGTCAACAATGATATGGTGATATTGGCAAGCTCAGAAGCCCTGCCTCACTTCTCTCCCTGAACTACAGGCCACAACTGTTTCCTGGTGTTATGTACTGAAGTTCTCACCCTGGGCCAGCAGGGGGATAGTTATGCAAATAAGGGATCGAAAGTGACGTTCAGTGATAGGACAGTTTTAGAAAATTGTTACAGTTACATTGTACTGGAGCTGATTGAGCCCTTCAGATCAGTCAGATCAGTTCTGTTCTGGCCTGTGAATAAACAAGAGCTGTTTGAAGAATCGCTGTGTCGTCTGATATGTTCACCCACAACTTAACACCTGGGCCTCTAGTTTTTACAAGTAATCAGTTAATCAACAAGTTATAATGCTAAAAGGACAATGATGGTGGACAGTGCTAATGGTACTGTTTTAAACAATTGATAATGTACTATGCAAAACAAAATTGAATCAGAGCAGATATAGGAGTTTTGTAATAGTTCATTGGGCTGCCTTTTAAGACTACAGCTAGTGTAGAATGTGGCCGCTAGGAACAAGAATGTGTGCTAAACAAAATCACACCTGTGTTTATTATGTTTTCACACAAGCACTGCCCTTTGCAGGATCGGTTGTATGTCCTCCCTGCAACAGGATCTACCTTCTCAAAACAGGCTCTACTTGTGTATTGCAAATAAAATATTTTTGTTGTTGTTGTTGTTCTTTTCCATGCATTATCTCACTATGAGGAAACAAACAATGTAAATTAACCAGCCTCAGATCTTCCTACCACCCAGAAAAGTGTAATGAGTCAACTCCCTTTGAACTAATATGTCCAGGCCATAGGGGCAGTTTAAACCCACCCAGCCCAACCTAGTGATTTATTATGGACTAAGAACATGCATCAGTAATCAATGTGCAATCCAATTTCCATATGTGTAGGTGGGTGGGGTTGCTAACTTCAGCAGCAACACCAGTTAATTTATTTAATAGAACGCCCACAGGAACTTAAGTGACACCTACACAGACATTCAATACGTCTCTGATCCTTACCAGCATAATGCGGGATCCCTAATTATGAGGACACCTAAAATTATATTAAAGCTTGAGTAATTATGATTTTCTGACTATGCTAACTGCAAGATGCACAGATGGTTCAAGGAACGATATATGGGCTCATGCAGGGCATGCTGAGATAACAAGATGAATGTCTTAGATGGATTAAAACAAATCTTTGTGCTGCCATACATGTGATTTTTGTCTCATCCATAATGATGGAAGACCCCTGATGCTCAAAAACAAATTTTGGCCCATTCAACGGCTGTGTTTGAAATATGTAGCCTAGCCCAATTAGATGTGAGAAAACAGCCCACAGAGTTGCCTGTGAAATATCGAAGGAGAACATTTCAGTATTTACTTTTGGAAGTGGTGGTGCGGAGTTAGCAGGCAGCACAAGATTTTCAGCATCCATGAAGTATATTAGAAGCCTTCCCATTCCTCCAGGAAATTGATCCTTTGATCTCCCTCCCCCCGCTCTCTCACTCACAATTATTTTTTAAAATCAGCTGGCTGAAGACCAACAAAAAGGCTTCCTCAAATTGGTTCACATCATTATTACTATTATTATTATTATTATTATTATTATTATTATTATTATTATTTTCAATTTATATCAAAAGATGCTGGTGTACAGCATAAAAAAGCAAAACATAAAAAAGCAAAATAGCAGACAGAATAATAAATCGTAATAAGAACCCCACCCACCCCCACTCAGCTTTAACAGACCATGTACTAGTTAATGGCCTAGGTAAAGGTGGCCTGGCACCTAAAGAATACTCAGTGTCAATGATGGCAAGAGTCCCTATAGAGAACATTCCACAGCCAGGAGATTAGAAGCTAAGGCTACTGCTTTAACAGTTGCACTCCATAATCAGAAATAGAGATGGAGGGTACAATTCAATTCAGATCATTCTTAAAGGTGAACTTAAGCAAACTCACACTTCTTGAAACAACAGAAGCACCAAAATGGATCCGTTCAAATTCATGCTTTTCATATTTTAGCAATCCGCCAGCCAAGTGATGCCTGCAAAAATGCACATATTAGGGTAAAGTCTGCATGTGTATGCTTAGATTAGTGAAAATAACATACAAAGATGCTTTCAGGAGATATCATGGGAAACTGCTTGCAAAAATGTTTATATTTGTGAAAACTGCATGTAAAGATGTCTTTGTTTGGAGTAAGTCACACCAGAATACAGTGGTACCTGGGTTAAGAACTTAATTCATTCTGGAGGTCTGTTCTTAACCTGAAACTCTTCTTAACCTGAAGCACCACTTTAGCTAATGGGGCCTCCTGCTGCCTGCCAGAGCACGATTTCTGTTCTCATCCTGAAGCAAAGTTCTTAACCCGAGGTACTATTTCTGGGTTAGCGGAGTCTGTAACCTGAAGTGTTTGTAACCTGAAGTGTCTGTAATCCGAGGTATCACTGTACAGTCAAACGTCGGTTGTTGAAAGTAATCTGTTCCGGAAGACTGTTCAGCTTCCGAAACATTCAACAACCGAGGTGTGGCTTCCAGTAGGTTGCAAGAACTTCCTGCACTCAAGCAGGAAGCCGTGTCGGACATTTGGCTTCCGAAAAACGTTTGGAAACTGGAATATTTACTTCTGGGTTTTCGGCGTTCGGGAGACAAAATGTTCCAGAACAGAGCCACTCAGGAACTGAGGTTTGACTGTACTGAAAAAAAATCACGGGGTTTTTAAAAAATTGTAAATTGCTGCAGAAATGTGAATAATTGAATTTAAGAGTGGGGAAAGGAGGGGAAAAGGAGACTGAAAAGCAACAGATTCATCCATTCCTAAGCAGGATTGACATTTTGCAACATCACAAAATGTGCTCATTTACAACTTACCCTCTTCCATGTACCTACACTCAGCACTTTTCTTCTGGGGAAAAAGGTGCCGGTACTCGCCATGAATTTATTACAATAAGTGCCACACTTTTAATTAGAAAAAACACTGCCTACACTAAATGGAGAGGATGAAGACGGCCCCCATGTTCCTAGTTCTCTACTGCCTTTTGAAGCATCTGAGCCTTATCCTACTCCTTCTGTGAGTTAAATTTGTGCCTGTTTGCTGCTTACAGTGGGATATGGGGGTGCCTCTTCTAATGCAAGAGGGGTAAGAGTAGAACTGCTGCTAATCTCTTGGGATGTGGTACACACAGGTGTGTTGCCAAGTATTGTACCACCACATTGCACCCAATGATTTCAAAAGCGCTAGGCTTAATTGCTCTTCACATTTCACATTTCACAACTGTACCCCTTTGAAAAAGCGTCCTTCATGTTTTCTATATTCTTTCGCAGAACTGAGACTGTCTTTTATTTGTTGTGGAATCAGTTGCTGCAGATTCTGCTTCTGAAGGCAAGTTTTGGATTTCAGGCATTGAAAGGAGTTTATATTCTCCAAAGAAAATGAAGCAATATAGTATAGAAAAGGTCAATGAGCACAATATTTCTGTCTTCTGGTCTGAAACATTTAAGGGTCTCCGTAAAAGAAAATATAGATGACAAAGCGGAGCCTTTTATCTATCAACACTGTGCATAAGGCATTGGGGAATTCTAGCATATCTTTGGGTTTTGCAAGAATGAACTGAAAAAGGGTTTGACATTTGTGGATCCTCTGTTGAAAGTAACTGGATGCTGTAAATGTCTTTGAGAGCTAAGCTGAAACTCAGGTACCCTGATATTTTTCTTGATTAAGCTAGGCCTAACTTGTTTAAAATCAGGAACAGAAAATATCGTTCTTAGATGTCCAGATAAACATAAGTGTTTAAAAAATATATATCTGCTGGTTTGAAATCAGGGATAAGTTATTCCCAGTTGGTTCAAGCTTCACAAAACTCCAGGAAACTGGGAGGTAAGGCTAATGCACAACACACATTGCTTAATGTAGTATCACAGCCTTACTGCATTGCATTAGTGATGTTGCCTCAGTGAGGGCCAGGGTGCATGCAGGGTTGCAAGTGGCTCTCTGAATAGTTGCAGGGTTTGTTCATACAACACAGTTTCTCAGGCTTCCAGATGTGGCCATAGGCCCCAAGAAGGTCAAATCACTTTATTGCAATGTCATATTCCATAACTAAAGGAATGAACATTGCACATAGCACCCAGCAGGTGGCTCCTTCTGCAAACATTGAAGTCCCAGCAAATTTTCATATCCAAAATTGAAATGTGCACGCACCATAGTTATTTTACCAGTGATTGCTGCCATAGGGTGTGATGGGGTGGGAAAGCCTTAATAACTTTTGAAGCACTGTTCAGAACTTCACCAAGCCAATGAGCCATGTTTTTTCCTTGACAAGTCTGAATAATGTGCATCAGTAGTTTCCTCCCAAAATCGGAAAGTAATATATGATATGCCTGTATTTTAAAAAACACATTAAAAGGTTTCAATGGGCCAATTTTCAGCACTATTTAACTTGCTGTGCCTGTGGCAATTTTTACTGGAAATTTGAAATTCGGCACATTTTTATCCTTATCAGGAAGACAATATATGCCAGGATTTAAGTTATTAGCTCTAACTAGAGGGACACTGTTGCGCCCCTTTAAAAACAATTTTAAACAAATTAAGTATTTGTTAACAAATTAACAAATTAAGTACTAGTGTAGATAACCGAGTTAGAACACCTAAGTACTGCCATTAATATGCCATTTATTCACAGCAGTCTTTGAGATGTCTACTAGGGCTTGAGAAGATCGGGACAATGGCCCATGTAGTCCAACATCCTGTTATTGGAGTGGCCACCCAGATGCCTGTGGGAAACGTGCAAGCAGTTGCAGATCTTAACATGTAAATGAGAGGTGTTGGAGATCAGAAGCTTTATGGTCCTAGGGCCCGGGTGCATGGGCTAAAATGTGGTACTTGGTAGAAGGAACATAAAACAATCCTCTGTATACAGTGGTGCCTCGCAAGACGAAATTAATTCGTTCCGCGAGTTGCTTCGTCTTGCAAGTTTTGCAGAGCACGTCTTTGCAAGTTTTGCAGAGCACGGATTCCCTGGGTATTACCGGCTTTAAGAAAAAGGAAGCAAACCCGCAAGACGTTTTCGTCTTGCGAAGCAAGCCCATAGGGAAAATCGTCTTGCGAAGCAACTCCAGAAACGAAAAACCCTTTTGTCTTGAGCGTTTTTCGTCTAGCGAGGCATTCATCTTGCGAGGTACCACCGTAACTCCTTTTAAAATGTACTACTCCTTAGAGAGGAGCAGCAAAAAGCACTGTAAAGTGAAGCTTTTGATTTTGTTAACACCCCGCCCAACACAAAACACTGTGACTGGAGTGTCCTGGTAACATCCTAAGTCACCAAAAATATCTCAACCCACCCTTTCCCCACCCTGCTGTTTCCTTAGAAGGTAAGCATGGAGACATAGTTTTGCTTTTAGCAGTCACAATTTATTTATTTTTAAATGTCCATGTCAAACGGCTTCCGAAGCGCATTTTTCATTCCCAACCCCCACCCCCCGTTGACTTTGCAGCCAGCCCTTTGATCCTCAGTTTTCAGATGTTTCAGAAGTTGAACAGTCTTCCGGAACGGATTACGTTCGGAAACCGAGCTTCCACTGTAACTGATGATGTACTTAGTAAGCAACTACTATTATTGTTTGAAATCAGGTTTCATTGTAAATGTTTTACAATGACCGAAGTGGTATGTTTCTAGTGTATATTGCAATAATTGCCTTGAATTATAATGCTGCTTTTGGAATACAGTCATCCCTCGGGTTAAAGACACTTCAGGTTATGCATTTTTGGGTTGCGCACTGCACCAAACCCAGAAGTTACTGGAACAGGTTACTTCCGGGTTTTGGCGCTCACGCCTGCGCAGAAGTGCTAATTTGCACTTTGCGCATGCACAGAAGCGCCGAATCGCAATCTGCACGTGCACAGACACGGCGCTGTGGGTTGCAAACGCTGCAGGTTGCGAACGTGCCTCTCGCACGGATCATGTTCGCAACCCGAGCGTCCACTGTACTACTGTCCCTCCAGTCTCCTCATATATTTCCTTTCTTTGATTTTCCGTTCTTGCTTTGATCTTTGATCGTTTTCTTCATTGTTGTTGCTATCGCATTTTGGGTATTCAAAATGAAAACGAAAAACCAATAATTTGCAACATCTTAAATGATTCATTCCTAGCTTTAACCTCCATTTAATTACATGAAGGTTATGCGTCCAAATGGTATTAACTTGGTGTCCCTGTGAACAAACATCTATTCATTATTCTTTTTTTTTAAAAAGGCCTGGATTATTCTCCACTTGGAAATTATTTGCACTGGAATTCCTATATACATTTCTGAAGCTGGGCTTGGGGACTTCTGGGGCCTAGTACCAGTTAAAATGTTTCAGTTTCCGCTGACCTGAACAGGAAAAGTAATGAAGCAAATGCTGGGAGCATTTGGAAATTTCCACGTCCTTTCCCTTTGATATGAAAGTTTAAGTGAGTTCTCTTGATCCATTTCTGCTCTAATGAGCTTAGGACGGAGCATTTCAAATAACTCCCAACTAAACAAGGTAACAAAATCAATAGACTTTTCAAGGATTCGCATCTCCAAAGCATTTATTAAAGAAATATAGGCTCAAATTCCAAGGCAACTCATTTGAAGTTAATGAGACTACTCTGGAATTAGTATCTCCAAGACTCCAGATCAGTGGGAGTTTTGCTATTGATGTTTGGAAGAGATAGGTAATAACCCCAGGTATTTTGTAAGAAGAAAACAAAACTGGCTACTTCTTTTTTTCCCCTCTAATGAGTAACAGTTCAAAGAAATTGAGATATCCAATGACTGATTCATAAATGCATGTTGATCCCTTTCGGAATGCAACAAACACATATGGAATTCTATATGTGTGAATTGGGGTCAGCCAAGACATGAGATGGGATACCCCCATTGCATTTATTGATCTGTTTCTTCTTTGCTTAGAGCAGTGGTGGGAGCTAGAGGCCATAACATTTGGAAAATAAGCCCCTGGCCACAGTGCTATTTCCCTGATTGAAAGTGCTCCTCTCCAAAAAGATGGTTTGGTTTTGTTGTTGTTTTTTAAAAGGAAGAGCAGACAAGTGCCCCCTCTCCTAGGAATCTATTGTTATGAATCTTGGAGTCAAGACACCCTAAATTCCAGATTAAGCTAGTGGTAGAATTTAATTTTGGTTTGGAGTATTAAAGCCAGGAAATTAAAGCCAGACTCATGTGTATTTAGGATAGACCCAAGTGTGTATTTGAGCTGTGCTGGACCCTGCTAATCCTTTAATTAAGCCAAGTGTTAGCCTGGGGTAATAGGTTGTTAGCAGTATCATAGGATCACAGAGTTGATCTATCTGGTACTAGGAATCAAAGAAACTCGCCATGGAGGGCAAAGAAGTTGGATCCCAATAGCTTAGATAAGGGGAGGAGGGCAGAAGCTCGGTGCAGGGTGTTAGGAGTGAAGCAACAGAGTTAGGAAGCAGTGGGCTCGAGAGGGAGATGCAAAGCGCAACATTTGAGAACAATGGCTGGGGTCTGCTTAAATCTTAAGTCTGCCGTGGCTCTGAAAGAATGGGGTATCAATGCTGTGGACCCCTCCTCAGATTCTATATATGTGTAAATAAACCATATATCATAAGGACACCACAGTTTCCGCTTTGCCCCCTCTTCCCAAAGAAATATGGACCCTGGTGGGTAAAGCACTCTTGGAACTACTGGAACCTCACACTGCTGTGGAGATGGGGACAGCATGTGACAGTACCAACAACTTTGGGCTGGAGTGATTTAACTCAGCAAAATAGTACATTGAAAGAGCCAGCCATGTCAAAACCTTGATCAAAATTGGACCAAATCTTACCTAAGTGATGGGATGAGAACTTGTATGAGCCTCTCTGAAAGCAACTACAAGTAGATCACATCTTACTCTGAATTAACTTAGGTGATTAAATTCTATGGGGTTGCACAGAACCTCCCCCCCCCCCAAAAAAAAACAACAACTAAAGAGTGAGAGAGTGGGGAAAATACACCTGGAAGGACCACCTGAGATCTTGCAAGATTTCTTGGGAGCCTTCATGTGACCTTCCCAGAGCCTAGTAAACAAGGTATGGGCTTTTAAAAGCTGTTCACCTTGTGTGCAGGGACATGGCCCACACAGTGCCAGCTCTGGATAGGTAGAGATGGCCATGCAATGCTGCTCTGGGGGCATTCCAGCTTTGCACAATTTTGCTTATACATGCAGTAGCTAGTAAGGTAATCCCCACCACACACACGCAGAAGGTGAGATGTACCTGTATTTTTTTCCACAATCAGGGAAGCAGTTCATTCATAAGAACTGCACAGTATATTTGTTTATTTAAAGATTTCCAACATGCCTTTCAAAGTGCACTGGCCTCACATGGAGGTTTACAACATTCTAAAACACACACAACACAACAAATCAACTCCACCATCATTCAAGTAGCAGATTTTTTAAATATATATATATAAATCAATTAATTAATTGACAGCTTGCCACTAAGCCCCCTAAAGTGATTTACACAGTGCCATAAAAATATAGCGAGAACAATTGCATATATATAAAATAGTTTATAAAATCCATATATAAAAACAATTTAAAACAGAAATAGAGCCAGCAACATAAATACAGTGGTACCTCAGGTTACATATGCTTCAGGTTACAGATGCTTCAGGTTACAGACTCCACTAACCCAGAAATAGTACTTCGGGTTAAGTACTTTGCTTCAGGATGAGAACAGAAATCGTGCTCTGGCAGCGCGGCAGCAGCAGGAGGCCCCATTAGCTAAAGTGGTGCTTCAGGTTAAGAACAGTTTCAGGTTAAGAACGGACCTCCGGAACAAATTAAGTACTTAACCTGAGGTACCACTGTATATAAAATCAGTGTAAGTCCAGTACAGATATTAACTAGGATAAACACATTACAGCAGAGCAGAGCACATTAAAGCTTAGCATGTTATTAATCCAATGCAGACTGGAATACAAATATCTTACAGGTCCTCTTAAAGACCAACAATGAAGAGGTCATGTTTCCCTACAATGGGAGTTTCCTGAGGTTTGCCTTTCCTGCAAGTGATGATTGCATGCAGGGACGGTGTGGGAATTTTACCTATGGGGATTCCATTGCTACACACTCGCATGCCTCTTGGGGGAATGTGCAGATTGTGATTCAGTCCACCAACTCTCTTCACGCTTTACAACATGTTCCAATGTTGATCTTGGTTGAAATGTGTACTAAGATGTGTTTAAAAACTTGCATATTGAGAGGAAAAATGTATCACAGAGCTACAATTCCCAAAGTGCTTTAACAGGGAACTCTGGGAACTTTCCAGGGTGAATATGTGTCTCCTAACAACTCTCAGCACCCTTAGCAAACTACAGTTCCCAGGGTTCTTTGTTAGAAACCATGATAGTTCGATGCTGCTGCTTTAGTGCAGACAGAACCACAGTTGCTGGAGAAGATGAGCAGGAAGGTACTAACATGCTCATGTCCTGCCTGTGGGCTTCCATGTGATATATGGTTGGCCACAATGGAAACAGAAATGTTTTCTGTCTTAATCAGCAAGGCTCTCCTTATGCTTTATTGGGGGGAAGGGCTCTCTAGACATTCAATAACATATTCAATGTTTGGAAGAAATCTATTTCTTGTTATATCCATTCATTTGAAGGATGAGTTAGTATTTTGAATTTGGATGTGCAGTGAATGAGTGCAATGTTGGTTCTGCAGATAACTGGCCAGGCCCGGAGTATGGCTTTGATTCTTACACCCTGGTTGCAGGAGATTTTCTAAGCTGGAATTGAGTGCCCAGCAACCTTTGCAGATAAAGCTACAGTGGCCCATTACAGCCAATGGCAGGGGCGGCTCATCCCATTTCACTGCCTGAAGCAAAATGGGAAGGTGCCCCGCTGCCACCATTCCATCCCTGCAGAAGCATCACTTACCGGGATCATGGGGCGGCCACTTCTTCCAGCAAGATTTCACTGCGGGATTCCACCACTTCATGGGGGGGGCTGGCCCCAGCAAATGGGGTGCTGCCCCCCAACTCAGCCAGGCTTCACATGCACGAGTCCAAGTGAGGTGACCACCTCAAGCAGCAGGATCCACCAGGACAGCAGATCCCAAGGTCAATCTTCTCCCCTTCTTCTTGATATAGATCTTCCCTCACTCCTTCTTCCCTAGGGGGGGTGCAATTTTGGGGGTCCACCTGAGGTGCTGAAATGTCTTGGACTGGCCTTGTTGTTGGCCAGCCTTAATTAATGGTTTGCAGTTATTGTAATATCTCTTATGCCCCCACCCCCAAGAACTTTGGAGGGTGGCAACATGAGAACAGGACTTTTCTGTGTTGGCTCCCCATCTGACAGCCACAAGCCAGCAGTGAGTGTGACCAAAAGTAATAAGGAGCAAAGGAGCAATAAATGTGAAATTTACCTTTGTACCATATTTTAGTGTAGAAACACCTCCCTCTATCTTCTATCCAAATAAGCAAGAGGTATTATCAGAGTTCAATAACATATTCCAGCCAGGCAAAAACACTTAGGAAATGAAGCAAAGTCAGCAAGAAGTGTAGCCTGGGAAGAGGGACATGGCCTCTGGAGAGTTCCAGGGGCCAGGTAGAGTGAACTGGAGGGCCACATTTGGCCCCTGGACTTGAAGTTCCCACCCCTGTTGTAGCCCCTCTCAATTACAACTTCCAGAAAGGGCCCATGTTCCTCCTCCTCCCCCAGTAAAATGATTTTAAACACACACCATGCTTTGCCAGTATAGGTCTTTTAAAAGGTCTTTTAAAAGGTCTATTTCCTGGCATTTATTCACACCACACATTCACTTCAGCTCAGGGGTATTTTATCCAGATGATAAATAAGACAAAGTACTGGGAGGTGGGGTGGAAAGAAAATTCTAAATATCCCTCTTCCTTTTCAGACTAGGCGATGAGTGATTAAATGGCTAAGCATGGAATGTAATTATTGACAAACTGATAAAAGAAAGCAGAGACTGGCTTATTTGCTTTGATTTTTCCCACATCATAAAGAACTGGCAGTTACATTTAATTTGGCAGACGTTTACCTGACTATTATGGATGGAGGGAATCAAACAGGAATTCCGAGAGTTAGCAGAAGCAGACTAATCATGCACATTTGGATTGGCTATTTGTAGCAATAAAGTTAAGTAGTTTAGCTCTGTGTCCCTTACATGCTGCAACTCCTACGCAAAATAATTGAGAAACGATCGTGCAGCTGAGATATCTGCAAAGTTAACTTTCAGGGGGTGTTCTACCAGCAGAGGAAGGTTTCCTGCATGAAGTCAGACCATGGAGACCAGCATAGCTGTCAACGTTTTCCCCTTTTTAAGGGAAATTCCCTTATTCTGAATAGGATTCCTCACAAGAAAAAGGGAAAGTTGACAGCTATGGAGACCAGGTTCAAATCTCCTCTCAGCCATGAAGCTCACTGGGGTGACCATACAATAACGATCTTTCAGCCTAACCCACCATGTAGGATAGATAGCTGTGTGGATAAACTGAAAGAGGAGAGTACCATGTATGACATCCCAAGAATTTAAGAAGAGCCTTGCTCGATCATGCCAATGGTCCATCTAGTCCAGCACGCTGTTCTCACAGGGGGCAGCCAGTATGTCCATAACAAGCCTGGGGAAAGGTCCTGAGTGCAACGGTACCCTTCCCACATGTGGTTCCAAGCAACTGCTAATCAATAGTGGAAGTAGAATACAGCCATCATGACTGGTAGCTGTTGATAGCCTTATCTTCCGTGAATCTTGAGCTCCTGTGAAGAAATTTGGGATATAAAATCTAAATAACCAATAAATAATTGTAACTATTGCCTGTTTGATATTCTTCGTTGTTGCACTGATAGCCCTCCAAGGGTTTTTCTGTTTGTTGTTGCTTCGGAAGCATAGAGGTTGCTGTTGTGCTAAATTCCACGGTCACATCCTAAACCAGCTGGATTGAGATGACTGTTTTACAATATGTCTGCAGACAGTTCCTTTGGTAATTACAGGAACACCAAGCCATGTTGTCAATTGAGATGGCCAGCTGTGTTTACTTTCAGGCTGGGAGGGAGAATGGCCAATAGTTGAGACCATGCTGATCTTTCTCACGCTGAGAATTGCTGAAAGTGAGAGGGGTAACCTTCTATTTGTCTTTCATTCTCTGGCCAGCAATTGTAACCAAGTGATCCTACTTTACCTTTCATCTCTGAGACCATCGTTCCACAGAACAAAAGGGAATGAATTCCAACAGTTGTGATTGTGGGCTCATCCTTTTGTGCCATGTTTCTAGGCACAGGTCTGGAATTTCCAGGTCTGTGTCTGGGTGGTGTTTGTTTCTTTCATTCTGCTGTTTGCCCTGGGAAATCAGAACAAACAGTAACCATGTTTTTCATGGCTTACCATTTGCTCCAATTCAGTGACAGAATGTGGGTTTTCCCAGGCAAAACAAAAAACGCTCACACGAACCTGGATATCCCATACCTGTGCCTAGAAAAGGCAGCACAAAAGGAAGTGTTGTCGAGCCCTGAATTTCATGCTGCAGACTTATTTGTCAAGAGGTGACCTGTAAATCACTGAACACTTGGACAAACACACTTTCTGATGCTGCACTTGATTCAAATGTTTACACCTCCTTCTGTTCAGAGCAGGGGTAGCCTTGTGCATGGCCTATAGCTAGGAGTGATTGGAGCCGTAGTCTAATAAAGCGTGTTCTCCCTCATGGAGAGCACGGGTTGCGGTTGGGGATGACAAGACACCTCACTGTTGCTGGCCATCTTTAAGCAGGGGTGGGCTGTTACTGGGGAGATTTATATGTTACCATTTGTTGATTGACAGCCATATTTGTTAAATACTCTGCACGCAGTGACGAACTTCCTCTTTTTGCTGTGTGCTTCGGATCACCCGCCCTCCCTTCCCTAATTTTAGGCTGTTTGCTTGACCTTGCTATGCCTGTCATGGGGTCGTCTGCTTTGAGGCAGGGGCCCGGTAGGAATTTTGTCCATTTGGCTGATTAGCATGTGCCATTTGGTTTTTGCCTACTGCATAGCAAATTGTCACAACTTGTAAGGTTGCGGTTAGGCATTGGTCTGGGAATTGGTTGGTGGAGGGGTATGGATTCGGCTGTGCCTGCCCCTCCAAAAAGCTGCTGCTGCTGCTGCTTCAAGGGTTTTCTGTTAAAGGAACCCAGGGGCTCCCCATGCTTTTGTCCGAAACCCCCTGGCAAGGGGCTAGGGCCACGCAAGAGCCCCTGGGAGCATTCTGGGGAGAGGTGAGGCATGATTCCCAGTCCCGTCTCTCTCCCCAGGTGACTTACCCTTTCTGACTTCGCATGGGGTGTGCATGTCAGAGCTGTCCCTGTGCGGAGTCAGTTAGTGCTACCAATGCCTAAGCAACCACTCACATTGCTGTAATTTGAATAAAGTTGTGGCCAAAATTATGCCAAAAACCTTAAACAAAAATTAAGTGTCAATTGTGTTTTTCTTTGGGGGGTGTCTTGGGGACCTCGACGCGCAACATATGGAGGACGCTGCAATGGCTACCTCTGGTGCAGAATATTTCTAGGGAAATTAAAACTGACCCAATGTGTTTCAGTAACCACAGCAATCCGCCTCAACAAGCGTGTGGACTTGAGCTGCTTGTATGAGCAGCGTAACACTGAAGTGAATAAGGGAGCAATCCTACAGACAAAGAGCTGGTGTAGAACAAACACGTGCAAGTTCAAGCTAGTGTAAAGTTACACCAGATCCAAAAGTGGTTCAGCAGTAGGGCTGCTTCTGCTGCTCTGCCTAAGGGCTCAACCTTTTAAATGTTTGACATTTTGTTATGTTTTTATATGTGCTGGAAACCACCCAGAGTGGTGAGGGAAACCCAGGCACATGAGCAGGTTGTAAATAATAAAATTATTGTTACAAATTATTATATCTGCCCTGTGATTTGTAGGCAGGGGTCCATGATTTGCAAACACTGGTCTGAGTGTTTTTGCATTTTGTTTCGTTTTTGACCTGCCACTTTCCCAGGGAAAACTCACTGTTTATCACTGAATCAGAACAAACAGTGATCTGTGGAAAGCCCTATTGCCTTTTGTTCCAATTAAGTGGTAATAGGACCTCCCCCACACAAGAAAACCTGGTCGGACATGTGCCTAAAAATTGCGGCACAGATGGAAGTCTAGATAAGCCCTAGATTTTGCAGAGAGAAAACATCTTAGAAAATGGTATTCTGTGCTGGGTTTCCAGGTTACATAAGAAGAGTTTGGATTTGATATCCCGCTTTATCACTACCCGAAGGAGTCTCAAAGCGGCTAACATTCTCCTTTCCCTTCCTCCCCCACAACAAACACTCTGTGAGGTGAGTGGGGCTGAGAGACTTCAGAGAAGTGTGACTGGCCCAAGGTCACCCAGCAGCTGCATGTGGAGGAGCGGAGACGCGAACCCAGTTCCCCAGATTACGAGTCTATCGCTCTTAACCACTACAGCACACTGGCTCTCATAACTTGAGCTTAATATGCAACCTAAGTCAACCCTCTCTGTTCCTGCCCATGCAAGCCCCCTTTTGGGAGAATTAACATCAGTCTTGGCTCAGCTAACTTCAGTATGAGCAAGAGTTATCGTGGGATGCAGGCAGAGGATGGGGTGGTGCCGGAAGGAGGAGTTTGAGAAAGAGAGTTTTTCTGTGGGCAGGTGATGGGTTGCATAATGCAAGAGAGAGGATTTGCAGTGTACAGGTCTGCTAGAGTGGAGCCTTGGGTTTTGCGCTGGCAGGGGGCAGAGGGCAGAATTGGAGAGCGAGAGAAGGGGTTTGCACAGTCCTGGTGGAGAGTGGGGCAAATTGAGGCGAGTGGGTTGGAGACAGAGACTTAGAGTCAGAAAGTGAGAGAGATGGAGTTTGCATGGGCAAAGGTGGGTGGGTCTTAGTGCTTTTGCTGTTATTTTTGTTAAATATACCAGTGTAAACCCTATGTGCCTTTGTAATGGATTGCTTTGATATCATTTCTGCACCAAGGAAGGTAATTTTAGCCTCCAGTTCCTCCCTTGACTTGTCCCATATTTTGTCCAACCTGTCCTTTATTTTTCCCTACCAAAGGCAGCAATCCTACTGGAAGGGGAAGGGGCAAATGCATGGCTTCCCACAACAAACTTAAAATAAGATTCAACAACACTAAAACTGGATCAACTGTTGTTTCTAAAATTCACGGATGGTCAAATTATGAGGGCCATTTCATCCATAATTCTCTGGAGGGAGGAAGCTTGTGTTTTGTGAAATGGGAAACTGCAACATTCAGACTTCTTCCTTTTACTTTTAAAATTCAGGTAGCTGGGGGAGGTATTTTATATCCTAAGTACGTGCAAATCTATTCTCAGTATCCATTGGAAAAGCTCTGGCCAGTGTGAACTGTAGCAGGCTTAGTTAAGACAAGCTTTGAGAACCCCATTACTAAAATAGACTTTGAGAATTAAAAAAAAAAGCCCTGTCCTTAATAAAAGGCTTGCATCGTTGCATAAAAACTCAGAAGCAGCAAATATGCATTCTTCAGCAGGTGTTGTATTGTGTGTTTGTGTGTGTGTGTGTGTGTGTGTGTGTAGTGGAGGAAAGCCTTTACAATGGCCACTATTTTAATTAAGATCTGCTTATGCTACGTGAGTCTATAGATTATATTTCTAAAGCGCTTACGCTCCAGCTGTGTTCTTCTTTTCTCAACCCTATTATTACATATTATTTTCTCCTTTAAGCTGCTATTACCATTTTAAGAAGTTTTCATTATTTTCTCCCAATTCCAAGACAAAAATCAGATTATGTCTGGCACTAAGGGGAAGTAGGGGGGGAAGGGGGGCTGCCTTCTCCCCACCCCACCCCACTCTAACCTAGAAGGAAAGCAAAGGAGAGCAGGTTTTGCCTGCAAATAAATAAATAAATAACCTTGCTGGTTAAGGATAGGGGGAAACCTGCAGTGAAGGATACCTGTTTTTCACATTGTGCATTATTGCGTGTCGAGGTCCCCAAGCCACCCCCCAAATAACTCACAACGCACACTTAATTTTTGTTTAAGGTTTTTGGCATAATTTTGACCACAACTTTATTTAAATACAAAACCGTGAGTGGTTGTTTAGGCATTGGTTAAGACTATCTGTCCCCCCGCCTGGGGACAGAACTGACTTCCGGGCACCACCGAAAGACAGTGCGGGGGAAAGCAAGTCGGGGAGAAATGGAGCTGAGTCACAGACCCTCAATTCTCATCCGCATGCTCCCCGAAGGCTTGCCGGCCCTAGTCCCATTCCAGGGATTGGACAAAAAGATGGCAAGCCCCAGGATTCCTTTAACGGAATTCCCTTTCCGCAGCAACCATGGAGGGGCAGGCCCAGCCCATCCTAACCCCTCCTCCACCAATTTATAACCAATGCCTAACTGCAACCTTACAAGTTGTGACGATTTGCTACGCAGTAGGCAAAAACCAAATGGCCCAGCCAATCAGCCAGATGGACAAAATTCCTACCAGGCCCCTGCCCCAACGGCAGACGACCCCATGACAGGCATAGCAAGGTCAATGCAACAACCCCTTAGTCAAGGGCGGGTGGGCGGGTGATCCATTGCACGCAGCAAAGAGAAACCTCTAGGCTACGTGCAGAGTATTTAAACATTTTACCCCTCCCACCAAAATTGCAACATAACTTTTACCCCAGCAACCCAGTGAACCAATCACTGCCCCAGGCCATCTTTAGAGACCCTGCCTGGTAACAGAGGGGTGGCTCAGCAGACCCCACTGCAACATGTGCTCTCCATGAAGGAGAACACACTTTCTGGAAAGTGTGGATTAGGTAAGATCACCTTTAAAAGCAAAGTTAATTTAATTTCTCTCCCATCTCCATCATTAGGGAGAGTAAGGCTGCCTCTGTCAGATGAAGATGTCCAGCATGATAAGTCAACGAATTCATCTAATGTGTTATGGGGGGGGGGAGAGATTATTGCCTGTGGGAGGGCAAGGTGCTTGTAGGATTGGACAGGGTGGTCAACAAATGTTTGAACCTTGACTCAGAGAGATGCGGGCACCACTTGCAACATGACAGTCAAACAGCAACATGACTTGGGACAACACTACTTCCAGGTTGTACTGCCTGGTGCCCCTGAGACTGTCTACTACCGTCAGGCCCCCTGTCTTCTATTTCACTAGTCCCAATGGGCTCCAGTCACCACTGTTCTCCTTGATTCTCCTAAGAAATCATGCTGTCCTGCTGTCCTTGGGCATGATGAAGGATGCCGCCCCTTCACCAGCTGTGGGTACCATCTTGTCTTCTCCCTTTGGCAGTAAAACCAGTTTGGGTTGTCCATATAGGTTGGGTTTTTTTTACAAAATCAAATCAAATCTCCCAGGTGTTTTAAATTTCTTTATAAACAAAAACAACAGCAATGCATAGTTTAAAATACTTGTGGCCTGTGTTTCTGGAAACAGAATATAACAGAATTTAACTAAACTACCATAAGTGCCTTCAACTTTCAATATCTTAAGTAATTGCTGCACAGCGCCAGCTAACAAGACAGCAGTGAATATTCTAGAAGCTTCCACACAGGGACAGACAGTGCCAAAAAAGCCGGTAGTTTAGAATTCAGTCCACTCAATCTCCTCAGCTACAAACCTTCCCATTATTTAGAACTTCTGTTGCTGCTGCTCTAGCTATCGATCTCTTCTGCATTTGCTGAAGTAAGATCAGATTTACCTCAGTGGAAAAATCTGCCTGCTGCAGAAATATAAGATTTTATTTTTATTTTCAAGAACTGCTTCTGAGCCCAAGAAGGTCTCTCTTTTTGGAGGGGTAAGAAGTTTATTCGTCTGAAATCTTACATCCCATATGATATTAGCATCAAAAGGGTGGCCATTGAGATGATTAAATTGACTGAAACACATTTTTAAAAAGTGCTGGCAGCTGATCTAATCTGAGCACTGTATGCCATTTAAAAAATTTCCATTGTAATAATTGGCTTTATTAATTCATTGTTAATCATAAATGTTTTTAAGCGATGGCACTTAATCTCACTTGAGGGTGCCTTTCCTGTGGCAACACCGCCATCTATGGGTAGATTTTGTTTTAGTGTCTCCGGGATTCTATATCATTTTAATTTCATACCAGGAGAAAAGGGATATTATTTTTTGTAGCTGCAGAAATGCTGTGGCAACTTAGAATTGGTTTGTGGTAAGTGAACAACTGGTTGCTTTTCTAAATACAAGAAGTTTGGTATTATGGGTTGAGCGACTTACATGCTGACCAGCCCTTGTGCTTTGCTTCAGAGGACTATAGTGGAAGCTTTGTCCTGGCAGAATGACTGACCTCCATTATGGGTGGAATCAGCCCTCCTTCTATACCTAAATAACAACAAAATGGAAGACCAAGTGGGAAGGCAGGGCATGTAGCATGAATAACCCTGTCACTATTGGGGCATTTCTTTGCTCTTGTATTTATTGAAGGAATTTTTTGTCCGTTGCTTTGAGCACCTCTTAGGGTTACAAAGCAGGATATAAACATTCTAAATAAACAATTGATGTTGAACACAAACTATGGGACTCACTCTCCATGAGGCAGTGATGGCCACCAAGCTAGGTGGCTTAAAAGAGGATTAGACAGATTCACGGAGGAGAGAACTATGAGTGTCTACTACAGGGGTCAGCAAACTATGGCCCAATTGCCCTCTGGATCCAGCCCAGTTCTGCAATTGGCACAATCACCGTGTGTGTTTTTTTTCAAGTTTTTTGGGGGTGCTATTTTTTTGCAATCTTCCTCCTGGACTACATCTCCCAGCATGCTATGAGGTTGCTCAGACTTCCGTGAACCTGGCCAGTCCGAAGCCTTGGCAACCTCAGGCCTCCCCTCCATTGGCAGGTTTAATGCAAGCCAGTGGCCAATGACGACCCTTCAGGAGATTCGCTGCTCCAATTGGGGTGAGGCGCAGGGCAGGGCGCCTTGTTCATGTCTAGCTCCAAGAAGGGAGGAGGAGAAGCGAAGGGTTGGGAAGAAGTGGGAGCAGAAAGCCTGCGAGGAGGTAGGAGGAGGACTCTTCTGTGCTGCTCGATGGTGGCACATTAGCAGCACGGTCATGGACAACCCAGGGTAAGGGCCCTTCTCGGCAGGAAGGTGAGTGGAAGTATCTCAGCCACTCTGTCTCCGAAGGAAGGAGGGAGGGAGGGAGGGAAGGCATATGGGCACACGTGGTCCGGCCCACCACAAGTTCTGAGGGACAGTGAAGTGGCCCTCCGCATAAAAAGTTTGCTGACCCCTGGTCACTAGCCACGATGGCTGTGCTCTGGCTCCATAGTCAGAGGCAGTAATGCTTCTGGATAATCGATGCTGGAAACCATGGAGTGGGGAGGATTGTCTTGTGCTTGGGTCCTGCTTGAAGGTTTCCTGCACACATCTGGCCAGCCTCTGTGAGAACAGAATGCTGGACTAGAGGCATCATTGGCCTGATCCTGCAGGCTCTTCTCATGTTCTTTAGGCAATGTATACAGATTTCAAAATGTGGCAAGTCAGCCCTGCTCTGTTCAGAGGTCAACCTGCTAGTTCCACTGCTTAGGGTCTTGGTCATCTGCCCCCAAATCCTTGCATAGTGGCACCACTGATTTCAAATTCAACAGACCCCTGATAATGGAAGGGAAAGTATCACAAAGTATGTTATCCAAGAAAAAAAGCTATACAGTAGAAGCCACTGAACAACACATATCTATAATATGAATACAGTGGTACCTCGGGTTAAGAACTTAATTCGTTCTGGAGGTCCATTCTTAACCTGAAACTGTTCTTAACCTGAAGCACCACTTTAGCTAATGGGGCCTCCTGCTGCCACCATGCCGCTGCTGCGCGATTTCTGTTTTCATCCTGAAGCAACGTTCTTAACCCGAGGTACTATTTCTGGGTTAGCGGAGTCTGTAACCTGAAGCGTCTGTAACCTGAAGCGTCTGTAAACCGAGGTACCACTGTACTAACAGTTCCTGTTTAGTTCTTTGTCTTCTTTATTGTGTGTATGGTTGCTAATTTATCCCATTGCTTACTTTGTCCATGATGGTCTCATTCCCCCCCCCCCCCATTTGTGAGCCTTTTCTCCTCTGTTAAATTTATTGCTGGGTTCCATGAGAGCATATATAGTGCATATATGCACATATGCATATATAGAGCATATATAGGATATTAAATCTCCTGAATTATCTTTTAACATTTCAAGGTGTTTTTTAATGTGTTCAGGCCTGGAGTACACTGTGGGGTTTTTAGACCCTGACAATATATGTTGCTTAAAAAGAAATAAATCTGAAGCTGTAAGCACATTTTTCATTTGTTTCTGAAAGAAATGGATCTGTGAACCCAGCTGGTTCTTATAATTCATCTTGACTTGCTGCAAGATTTTGCAATATGCCAGCTGACAATTGATTTTGATAATCTATTCTCTTCTAAAGCTACAATGATGCACAAATGCTAGTGTTTCCCTGCTTAAGCATGACATGCAATGTTGCTTTGAGAATTTACCCCTGCTGCTCTGGACCTAGGGCTGAGATAGTACAGTGGTACCTCGGGTTACAGACGCTTCAGGTTGCAGACGCTTCAGGTTACAGACTCCGCTAACCCAGAAATAGTATCTCAGGTTAAGAACTTTGCTTCAGGAGGAGAACAGAAATCATGCGACGGTGGCACGGCGGCAGCGGGAGGCCCCACTAGCTAAAGTGGTACCTCAGGTTAAGAACAGTTTCAGGTTAAGAACAGACCTCCGGAACAAATTAAGTTCTTAACCTGAGGTACCACTATACAATGATCTGAAAGACTGGACTAAGACAGAAAATGACAGTGGTATGATGGGATTGGTGCTCATGGTGAGTTCCACTGATGACGATAGTGATTAATACCTATCTGGCTTTTCGGCATTCAGATTGTGTTATAATTAACAGGACTGCAGTTAATGGGGAGGGGAAGCTTAACCCCTTTCTCTCCTGCTTGAGTTCTGATGAAAATGCCTCTTCTGAAGCTGCTGTTTGCATTGGGAGAAAAACCCCTGTAAGGAAGGGGGGGGACCCTCTCTTGTGTCAACTGTAAGGGTTACAAGCATGTGGCATCACTGCTAAATCAGTTCCTCTTTGTCCCATCTATAGATTATCTA
Source organism: Podarcis gaigeae (assembly GCF_964106915.1). Lineage (NCBI taxonomy): Eukaryota > Metazoa > Chordata > Lepidosauria > Squamata > Lacertidae > Podarcis > Podarcis gaigeae. The sequence continues at coordinate 38,732,077 of NC_139691.1, forward strand.
AGGAACCAAAGAAGCATCAATGAGGGAAAGCTGTCTATCTGATTTCCAAGTCTGATCATTGTTCATTTGTTTTGATTGATTGATTTTTGCCATCAAGAAAAGCCGCTATGCATTTGAGTCAGCTGTAATTAAGAAGCATGCATTCTTAATGAATCCGTTAATGACAGCTGTTTCAGAAATCAATGCTCACTCCTAAAGGATGTGTTCCATTTTTCATTCAATGCAGATAAAATGTGTGTTCATCAGATAGTCTCCTGAGGAATTTTTTTTTACCGGGTGTGCTCTGTTAGCTTTATCATAAATCTTTCAGTTGTAAAATACCATTATCACATTTACTGTTTTTGTCACCTTTGAAGTGAACAAGATGACGCAGTGTTGGCAGATGCAGGCATGCAAGTCTTTCAGAAAGCTCAGTACTGTATTTTGTCAACCCAGGTTTTGGAGAGACCTGTTTCCTCTGAGGTGTGAGATCTAGGACATGTAATGATTTGGGAGGCACGTCTATAAGCTACAGATATGAGTTACTATATCAGAGGTGTGGAGAAAGTTTGGTCCTTCAGATGCTGGTGAACTACAACTCCCATCAACCCCAGCAAACATGGTCATGTATTGTAATTCAACAACATCTAAAGGGCCAAAAGTTCTTATCTGATGGTAGGGCAGTGGTTGTGCTATCCCTCAAACTATTTTTAGGGTATGTTTGTGAATCACCTTGAGTCTCATGTAAGAAGTGGTTAATAAATTATTGTTTATAATAATATTGACATTTCTTCATTGCTTCCTACAAAAAAAAATGTCTCAAAGTGACTTCCAAATATATAAATAGCCTGTCATTCATTTAAACCATTTAAAACCAAACGCATAGAAAAAAACATGAAACACAACAAATATTCTCTAAGGGGTTCATCCAACAACGAGAATAAAAATGACAAATCTTCCCTCGCCTCACTAAAGATGAGCACCTGCAAAAGGGCTCTATTACTGTGGTTTTGCCCACCTAGCCACTAATAGCCTAAGAAAAAGAGATCAATGGTCCTTAATGATGCACATCCCAACTGGTCACACTACGCTTTTATACAGCTAGATTGAGGTGAAAGACTTGCTGCACAATCGTAGTGGGCAATGAAGCTGACAATGAGCCTGGCAAAACAAGAAGCAGTGACTCAGTTGCTTGAGTGATGCAGTTTCTCTTCCCTTTCTGCCTTGGTGAAAGCAATGGTAGAGCTGTGTTTGATTTCAGCCATGTTGTCATGGAGCCAAATCTGATTGGCTCCGTGACAGTGCCTGTGACGTCATCAAGTTTATAAAGTGAACGCCTAAGGATTCTTTTGAAGGGGAAAAAACCTCACTGAAGCAGCATTAAATTATAGAATCTAATGGTGGGTGAACTAACTGCAGAAAAGAGTGCTAATAAGGATTTTTGACAGATCCTTTCTTATGCCCTCCTCTCCCACCCACACACACACAAAAAGAGGAAGAAATTATTTGCACTGAAAATCAAAGTTCACCAAAACTGTAGCATAGCGTGAATTTTTGCTACACTTGATAGGGAGAACTAGATAATGTTTCAGGTATCAGATCTATTAAAGCAATAGAAATCTATATATATGTGTGAGTGGCTTGAGTCACTACCAAGTATCACCCAAAGCAAAATACATTGTAAATGAATGTTGATGGTTCAACTGATGCAAAATGTGAAGAGAATGCAAGTAAAGGCAACAAGAATTTCTATTTAGTTAGCTTAAAGTGATAGGTGAATGGAGAGTGTTTCTGTCCTTCCTCTACATTTATATAAACACAGATGCAAGGTGGCTTACAATAAGTTGAGAAAAATAATTGCCAGTAAGCAGCAAGAGGACAGACTGAAACAATAATAAAGCAGCAGCACATAATAAACCATAAAAGTACATAAAAGCCATTGTCGTTAATTAAAAGCTCAGGCAAAAAGTCACACTTAGCCTAGACCCTAAATGAAAATGGAACTACCACCAGGTCATACTCAGACTGGTCCCATTAACATTAATGGACTTAATAATTACTTACGTAAGTCCACTGATTTAAATTAGTCTAGTCTGTGAAAACCTAGCCATGGTTACTTAGAACTATGGTAAAAGGTAAAGGTAAAGGGACCCCTGACCATTAGGTCCAGTCGTGACCGACTCTGGGGTTGCGGCACTCATCTCGCTCTATGGGCCAAGGGAGCCAGTGTTTGTCCGCAGACAGTTTCCGGGTCATGTGGCCAGCATAACTAAGCCACTTCTGGCGAACCAGAGCAGCGCACGGAAACGCCATTTACCTTCCCGCCAGAGCGGTTCCTATTTATCTACTAGCACTTTGACGTGCTTTCGAAGTGCTAGGTTGGCAGGAGCAGGGACCGAGCAACGGGAGCTCACCCCGCCGCGGGGATTTGAACCGCCAACCTTCTGATCAGCAAGTCCTAGGCTCTGTGATTTAACCCACAGTGCCACCCACGTCCTTAAAACTATGGTAAGTCCTACTAAATTCAATTGGGCTTACTCCCAAATCACTGGAAATCTTAGTTGGCAACAATGCAAGATCTCATGGATCACATATCTCAAACCAGGAATTTCACCATGGAAATGGGCCTTTCCCCAATAGCCACTCAGGGAAATAAGACTCATTAGGTCTTGTGTGATTGGCAGACAATGAACCTGATGGTTTCGTGGGAGGATCGTATGAAAAATCCATCTAAATGGAAAACAAACACTTCAAGCAACCATACAAACTCCTCCTATGATACCTGCTTAACCCAGAAGCAACAGAACAGAGACTGGGAGTCTTTTCCAGATATTGCAGGACTTCAGTGTCCATTATCTCTGACCATTGGTCATGCTAGATGTGACTGATGGGAGCTGGAGTCCAGCAGCTTCACCCCTGCAATAAAGAATGTGTACATGGCTGCTATATCTACAGCACTTTGGATTTTATTCACCTTGTCATTTATTGTTATGTACTGAGTTGAATAGGATGCAAACTGCAACAGTCTGATTGGTCCTAGAACAATAGGCTCCAAAAGGCAGCAGTCTGATTGGTCCTAGAACAATAGGATTCAGAATGCAGCAATCTGATTGGTCCTAGAACAATGCAGCAGTATGTTGGTTAGCAGGAACCACCCAATCATGCTCCAGATAGCGGTGAATCCACAACCTGATTGGCTTACAGTAGAATTCCGGAATTAGCCAATCATGTGCAGCCCATTGTGTAAATAATGTATATAAAGCAGATACTTTGAGGGGACTTTCATTCATTTCTCCTCACCACTATGAGCTGAATAAAGAGCATGAAATCACTTTGCGACTCTGAGTATATTTCATTTATAAATAAGCTTAAAGACTTTATCATGGGAAAATGCAGGAGAGGAACATGTTTCTCTTTTTCTTAGCAAATATTCCAGTGACTGAAAAGCATGAGCTACATAATACATTACTCTAAGTCAAATGTTGTCTACAGAATGATCTTTGAAACTGTGTGATTTTTATATGCAGCTGTAAATTTAGTTGTTAACCACTCTGGTATTAAGTAATAAGAAAGTTTATTGTTACACCACTGTAAATTACTGTAATGGATGACTTCCAAGATAAATACAGTAATTTGAGTATTCTTACCAAAGTAGTATTTACCACAGTTGTACTCAAAAGACTGTAATTTTAGCATAGTCATTTTTACCTAGTTTGTCTTTAACTTGGAAATTAATATAAATTCGGAGATGGTTCACAAAACCCAGACATCTATGTGCAAACCCTCCTATTCATACTTTGGTATAGTGGCCTTGCAAAAAGTAGACTGATTAAACTGTTGTCCTGTGCCTGCATGCCTATGATTCCTGTAATTATGGTCAGTTTAAATGGTTGCCTTTGCAGCCACAATAGACTTCTCTGCCTGAAAACATGTAGGAGGGTAGAGTATGGAAGGGGAACCTTTGGGCTTTTCAGATGTTGTTGGATTCCGGATTCCATAATCCCTGACCATTGGTTGTGCTGGCTGGGGGTGTGGGGTGTTGCAGCCCATCAACCTAGGGGGGACAGGTTCCCCATCTCTGTTTTATAGAAATGCAAAGTGGTACTACCAAAGCAGGTCAAATTATCTCTCTCAACCAGAAGCAGAAATGTAAAAACAAAGCAATTTTCAATGTGTTTGTTTTAAGACAATGTTCACCTCCTACATGCCATCCAACCATAACATGAGATATTGTGGATAAACCATTCACGATGTGTCATGTGATTGTGACAGTCCATGGCAGGTGGTGAGGAACCTGTGATTCTCCAGATGTTGAAGTTCTACTCCCATCCACCTCAGCCAGCAGAGCCAATGGTCAGAGTTATAGTCCAACAATGTCTAGAAGTCTGCATGTTTACCCATTCCTGGGATGTCAGGGCCCATTCACTTTTGCAGGCATTGGCTCATGGGGCCCTGACATTCATGTAAAAATCAGCTGATTGCATTAAAAAAAACCAATAACCCACATTGCAGTCCTCCAGTTTCTAGCCCCCAATGTTCATTTTCTTACTCATTCCCTTTATGCCAACAATGCATCATTTCTCAGTGCAGATGTCTCTGTGAGCACCCATAAAAGGCAGAAATTTCATCACCTCTGTTCTTCTTGGGCGCAAAATTAGAATGGCAGCACTGCTGAAACAGTGCCCTCCCTCCCCAATCTCAGGATTCCTGCAATGGCAGTGGAAATTACACTGTGTCAATATTCTACTGCTCATACCTTCTGCACTTAGCAGTGAAAATGCCTCTGGACATTCTGTGCCATCACTGCAGCTCAGAGGATGGCTTAGTGAGAAAGGTGGCACAGGGATCAAGTGACAGACAGCTTCTTTGCCTCTTATAGGTATATGTAGATGCAAAACAACATTGTATAACATGTGCATGCCTTTTATGAAGACAGAAGTTGTTGTTTTTTAATAGAAACTGATGTATTTCTGTCATTGGAAAAAAATGGGCTAATGATCTTCAGGATATCCAACACCCCTCTTTCTTCCTGTGATGGGCAATTTCAAAAAAAGAAAGAAAGAAAGAAAGAAAGAAAGAAAGAAAGAAAAAGAAAGAAAGACACTATCACTGACAGCCACAATTATCAGCATTGCACATTAAGAGTTGTGTGGTATCTGAGTTGTACACTATGTGCCAGAATGCGGGAGTTTGATAACTGAGCCTGTCAGGAACATACTGAAGGTCAGCAGATCTGTGCCTAAGACTGAGAGTTAATAGTAAACATTTTATTGTATGATTCAGCAACACTCCTCAAGTAATCTTGTCATTCATCATTGTTAGAACAACTGCAAGGCATAAATGTGATTAATTTGTTTCTACTCTTTGGAAGATTTCAAGGCATATATCATTCTTGCCAATCAGACAACTCACTTAAAGAAGCAGGCGGAAAGCAGAAACATCTGTTTGTTCAATGGCAATGCATATCTTTGTGTGTTTGCTTCAATGCAGAATTCCCAGTGTAATCCTGGTATTGTGTTTTTTTAATAATGAAAGGGGCAGCTCTCTGTGTGCCTAGGGATGTATGCACATAGCTGTGTTCTCCACTGAAGCGAGCAGGGAAAACAACACATGCATGGATGCATGTGCTAAACTTAGTACATACAGAGTTCAAGACTGGGGTGTATGCATACAATGACTTTTTGTTTAGCTTTCTCTCTCTGAGGTTATATTTTAGCAAGCCCATGCATATAAAAAAAGCAACATCCTATCACTGGCATTTACATGTTTCTGATAGCCCCAATTTAATCCCTTTCCTTTGCATATCTGTCTTGCAGTGGTTTCTATATGGTTGAAACTGGAATCAAAATAAGAATCTATATGCATGAGAAAAACACTAAATTCATGATTGCTCTTGCACAAAATGTTTGTGTGTACATGTGTGTCCTGAAAAATAAAAATCCTAGTACAGTGGTGCCCCACAAGATGAACGCCTCGCAAGACGAAAAACCCGCTAGACGGAAGGGTTTCCGTTTTTGGAGGCACTTCGCTAAACGAATTTCTCTATGGGGTTGCTTCGCAAGACGAAAAAATCTTGCAAGTTCCCGCATTTTTTTCTCGCTTTTTTCTGCCCTTTCCCTAAGCGCTAAGCCGCTTATCAGCTGTTCCGCTGATAAGCCGCTTCTCAGCTGATCGCTAAAAGCCGCTAGACCGCTAATAGCGCTAATCCGCTAAGCTGTCAATGGGCTTGCTTCGCAAGACGAAAAAACCGCTAGACGAAGAGAATCACGGAATGGATTAATTTCGTCTTGTGAGGCACCACTGTAATTGTTCCCACAGCATTCCTGAAGATCCTTCTGAAGATGACTTTTACTCCATTAGATTATTGATCTATAGCTCAGTGTTGTCAACTGAGCTATAATCCTTCTCCCTAGTTGGCACTTTCAGGCTAGCTCTTCTGGTCAGAATGTGATGCTATTTTCACCACCAAGTCTATGGGTTTCATGCTCATGCTGGTCTCACAATGTTTACAGACTCCTAAAGGTTTCCCATCCTTTGCAATCAATCCACAGCATTGTATGTTAAAATGAACAGGCCATATGTGATGGGATCTGACAAGGCTGTCAGGCTGGATTGGCAACAATCTGACCAGCTGATAAAAGGCGGCTTCCAATGTACTATTGTATTTTATTTAATGTTAATTATGTATTTATTTATTGTTGTATTTATATCTCCAATTTCCTACAATAATTTCAAGGTGGTGTGCATGATTCTCCTAATTTTATTCTCAAAAGAGCCCTGTGAGGTAGATTAGACTGAGAGTCATTCAGTGAGCTTCTTGGCTGAGTGGGAATCTGAACCCTGGTGTTGCAGGTCCTAGTCCATCACTCTAACCACACCCCCACACTGGCCTTCTCTTTAGTGTCATTAAAGAAAAAAACATCCTTCAACCAACCCATAACCTTGGTGTGCTTCAGTACAGCACAAATGGCATCATATACTTCACAAGCCTTCGTAAACTGCATTAGATGAATCATACCAATATTAGGAGATGGGACAAGGACTGGCAATGAGTACCAAGGACAGTGAGTACTTGTGTCATCTTGCTGTCATCCAGGTGTTGTTGGATTACAGCTCTTATCATCCCTGACTACTGGTCATGCTGCCTTGGACTGATGGGAACTATTGTTTGAAGGAACTGGAAAAAAACAAAGTGGGAGGATGCTGAGACAAGATATCACTAAGGAGGAATGAGGAGAACCAGAGAGGCATTCTTAGGTGGTTCAGAAAACAATAGGCTAAAAAAGATGGACTAAAAGAGGAGATGAAGGCAGCCAGATTAGCTGAGAGAGGGGAGATGCTTCAGGGTCAAGGAGCAAAACCACAGAGGAGGGGGGTATAAGGAGGAAGTCACTAAATGAGACCACAGTCTTTGTTAAGCTTAAACATGAACTGCAAATCAGATACAGCGAGTGTGTGTTCTGTCTGCAGAACACAGACTTAAGTGGCTGTGTGATTAGACTCACAATAGCAAATGTTACTTCATTGATTGCACAATTTAATTCCAGCAGGGTGGGTAAGTTAGTATGTAGTAGCAAAGAGAGGAAAGTGTTGTGACATCTGCAATTGCTCTATAGCCTGCATTTAGTCCAAACAGCACACTTAGGTGCCTTTCCTGCAACTGTGGGCAGATTTCCAGCTACTGAGATCTTATTTATTTATTTGTTTCTTAATAGATCCCCTGACTTCACCAGCTGGAGCCAGGGGCAATAAAGTGTCTTAGGAGTGAAGCTAGATGCAAAATGGTATGTCAGGGGGTAGAGCCAATGACTTAACTGTACTCCATGAGTCTGGATAGCGTGGGAGAAAACGATCAACATCTGATTTAATAATGATCAGGGTTTCTAACGTTTTCAGGAACAAAACTGAAAACGGGGTGGGGTGGGGGTGGAGTTAATTCATCATGGTCCATCTACCTAATCTGCAGTTTCTGAAATAATGTACGACTCAAAAACATAGCCATCCATTTTTACCTACGGGACCGCCTCTCCTAGTATGTCCCACAGAGGATCTTACGGTCTTCAAATAAAAACATTCTGAAGGTCCCAGGCCTCAAAGAGGTTAGGCTGGCCTCAACTATAGCCAGGGCTTTTTTGGCTGTGGCTCCAATCTGATGGAACTCTCTGTCACAAGAGAGAGACTAGGGCCCTGCGGGACTTGACATCTTTCCGCAGGGCCTGTTAGACAGAGCTGTTCCACCAGGCTTTTGGTCAGGGTGCAGCCTGACTCCCTCCTTTGGCAATCTCCACAGAATTTTAGCTTAACGGTTGCCAACAATTTGATTTTAATTAATTTTTATAATGAAATGTTTTTAGAATCCTGTACTATTTTATTGTTGTTAGCCGCCCTGAGCCCGGCTTTGGCTGAGGAGGGAGGTATATAAATAAAATTTATTATTATTATTTATTATTTTGCAGTGCAATTCTTTAGTCAAGCAATGCACATATACTCAGGTAAAGTGTGCATAAAAATAACATGTGCTAGTGAAAATAACATACAAAAATGCATTATGTCTTTGCAGACATGTACGCGACATGAAATTGCATACTAAATGTGTATCTTGAGAGAAATTCACCCTAAACAGCTGTTGAATTTTCATGAGGACTTTTTTTAAAAGTGATGTAGAAACGTGGAGAACTGAATTTAAAGGCTGGAAAAAATGAGAAACCCAAAATTGCTCTTTCCTGCTTCACAATCATTTCCCACAAAAATCTACCCCTTCCCCCCCCCACACCCTCACAAGCTTTCAGCATTTTATCAGCCTGACTTTGCAGGGGGTGGGCAAATACCTTTGTTGTTGTCATTGATGTACAACTGAGTAAATCCTTTTCAATCTCCTGAAAAGGACACAATCTGCCTTCCCTTGTCTGCTGGCTGTCATGTGATGGCCTTAGCTAATATTTCGCCACATCCCGGAAAGATAAGGAGAGCACCGAGGAAAAACAATGAAAAATTATGGTAGATCGGAAAACGGTCGGTTCCTGTGTTGGCCGGTGGCCCTTTGGTAATGGTAAGATGGAAAGCAGGGAAAGGGCAATATTAGGAGGCACCAGAGGCAGGTAAAGCCACCCTCGAATGAATTGAGAAGACAGGCAGGCAGATGGGAACTGACTTATGGCCTATTGAGGTTGGTAGGGCAGTGCCCCATTTGCCTCAATGGACCAAAAGCATCCATTGAGTATTTCCATGTGTGTGGCCAGTTCCCCTTTCATTTCCTCCAAATGAATGGGGAAGCTCACCATGTTTTCAGGAATCCTGAGGCAATACTGTGGAAGGAAAGCCAACCACACCATGATGGATCTGTGTATGAGCTGATAGGTAAAGGGCAGGATGGAAAAGAAAAGTCATGTTGGAAAATTTCTGGTCTTGTAACAGATGAGTGTGTTTCTCTTTGTGTTGTTCAGTTCCTTTCCCCCCCCCCTTTTTTTTTTGGCTAGTCAATGTTAGTTTTGCTTCCATAATGCAATAGTGGACAAACAAAGCTAAAACAACTCTGTATTTAGCTCCTCCCTTTAAAGCCTTCCTTATCTGAGGGCATGGGGCAGTAGCTACCCACGTGTGTGTTTTGCCAAGAACAGTCATTTTAATTTTTCCATGTGTAAAAAAAGATAGACAGTTGCATGCTGGGAGAGGATGGGGATTGAATCCATTTTAAGCAAAGTCCCAGCAAAGATCTCCATATGACATTTCCACATGCAGCTGATAGACAGGTCTTGTCACACCAGCTATCGCAGTATCTCTACGTGTTGTCAGGCACCCTTCCTGGTTAATTTGAGGCTTTCCTCCCATTCTCAGCTGTTGCTCCCAGTTTGGCTTGCTGTGTAAAATTACAATTTGTCTATGTTGCAACAACAAAAATAACAACCAAAGAGAACAGCAAAAATCTATGGCAATCAGACATCCAAATTATAATTATTAAGTTTGTAGCATTTCCTCTGTCCTTTTTGACAACCTGGGTTGGGGAGGGGATAAAAAGTTTGGGCGCTCTTCAGAATTCTTGGATCTAAAAAGCAGGAAAGTCATAACAGGGATATAACCAATGTATTCTGTCACTGAAAAAATCCACAGAGACATGCAAACACCTTGGAGGGAGTAACCAATTCACCTGACTTCAAGATCATCACTTGCCTGTGATAAATCTAATAGGGCATTTATACTCAAGGACCTAAGTGATGTAGTCTAATGTCCTGGGGTGGTCCTGGGGAGACAGGCAAGCCCTCCACATAGGCGAGCTTAGACATTTGACCAAGTTGCTAGGCAAAACTGTGAGCTGGGAACTTAAGGTTCCTAAATGCTGGTCCATACCTCCGTGCAGGCGGAACTAAATCAAAGAATGCAGATAAGAACAAAGAAATGTGGCATTTTGGTACCTAAAGGATCACCTCCAGCCATATGTGTCCTCCCATGCATTCCATTCAGTATCGGAGGCCATGCTCTGTGTGCCCCTGCCAAATTATGTGTGGCAGATGTGTACAAGAAGCGGGGTCTTCTCAGTAGTGGCACCAACCATCTTGAATGCTATCCTTAGAGAGGCTCCAACACTCCATGTTTCTAGACATTTTCCACCCCTGTCCTAAAGGTTATCAAGTACCTATCAGGTGACATTCAAAGACAGATGAGTAACAAATTATTCAGTCCTGGTCCTCACTACAGATTCACTCACCAGCACATTTTGCATTTTGTGATTCTTTCTGCAATAATAAATAAGTTAGGATATATGTTGCTTAGCTACACATTGCTTGGTTTCCACACCTTTCCCCTCTTGGCTAGAACTCAGTGAAATCAAAGGAAGCATTTCTATTGTCATGATTAGAATGTGTAAGAACAGGACACATTGTTCTAAATAGGGAGGCAATAAATCTAGAATTTGTGCTCGAAGTGGGGTTGGGAAGGGTGGTGCACTCACTGGTTGAGCATGTGTTTTCCCAGGTTAGATTCCCAACATCTCCAAGTCTGGCTGAAAATGTCACCTGTCTCAAACCCTGGAGATCTGCTTCCTGAGTTCCTATGATCAATGTCAATAAGGTTAGATGGAAACAGCTTGAACAGGCTCAGCAACGAGTCATAACATTAGAAGTAAATAATAGGCTTGAAGACTGTGGTGAAACTACATGTTTATTAGCAGATAAAAGGGCTGTAGGTTAGGGGTTGAGCATCTGCATTGTATACAGGTCTCAGGAGCAATCCCTGACATCTTCAGAAAGGGCTAGGAATGTCCTTTTCCTGAAAACCTTGGACAGCCACTGCCAATCAGTGTAGACATTGCTGAGCTTGATGGACTGACCATCTGTTTTTGTATAAGGCAGATTTCAATATGAGGTGTTGTCCCACTTTTTTTTCAGGGGGACATTCTCTACGCAAGTCTAACCATCCCCCCCTGCCATTTTTCTTCTCACTTTAAAAACTATTCCATTTTTTTCCTCTCACACACATGTTGGGTCCTGACTAGAATCCAAAACTGTCCAAAAGGTAATTTCACAATTAAGCTTCAGGGAAGATTAAATACTAGAGCCGCATTAGGCGCTGACAATTTAGCAATCAGTTTTGATACACCAAATTCATGATCTGAATCTAAAGTTTCCATTTTAATTCTTTGTACTGGCTTCAGGTCATGAATTCTGTATATCAGATCTGCAGCCAGATTGTCAGCTCTTGTCCTAAACAGTGCATGGATAAACATTGCCTGTCTGAACTGAAAGAAAGAAAGAAAGAAAGAAAGAAAGAAAGAAAGAAAGAAAGAAAGACATTCAGATTACACTCTTTCTATGGGAGCAAAAAATGAAAAATCTTTCAGCAATTTCTTGCTGAAGAATAAAATCAAATTTGAATCTAATGAGTCCAGGTATACTTATGAGTCAACGATAAGGTAGTCTTAGGTGTAAAACATTCAGAAACATTCAACAAATATATATCCAGACCTTTGTAGCCTAACCGGCAATTTAAGAAAAAAGAAGCGTCCTGCTGGAATAAAACAAGCATGCGCCTCCTCAGACTTCACAAGCTCTGCTTCTGAATTTTTGGGACCAAAGGTTCTCCAGCTCAGCTGATTCCAACACCTGCAGGACCAATAACCTCCTGAGTAAAATTATAGCTAGAAACCTTGTTTAAGTCCTCCATTAGGTCCAATTGCAGGTTCCCATGCCTCTTGCTCTCAGATACATGAATCAAGTCTGACTCCTGCTCACTTTCACTTGGAGTTCTCCCTGGCCATGTTAATTTGCCTGTACTCTCGGCTCCCTTTCCCAATCTATCTATCATTTCTGCCTGGGGGGGGGGGGGGACACCATAGGCCTCTCTCTCCCTCGGCATTGTTTTCAGAGGCTGTAGTAGCTATCCACAGATCCCTACTCTCACTTTAATTGGATTATCTCCCAATTGTGAGGTTCTTGGCCCAGCAGCATCAGAAACACTCTCATGAACGTGTTCCATGTTCCTTCTTTTCCTTCTTTTCTGTGTCCTCCAATGCACAGAGGAGGTGCCATTGTGGCAGATCTTCTTCCTAACCTCTCACGGCTACAGCTCCACTACCCACCAAGCCATTAGCACTCAGAGCTCTAATTGAGATAACTTTTTTCTCAAGGTCATCGTTACATGTTCAGTCATGTTGAGTAAAAAGCTGTAAAAAGAAGAAGAAGAAAGAACGCACCTGGCTGCTTCCGTAATGGTTTGTGTATCAGAAAATGGGAAGCATCAGTCAGATTGGTTACAGATTATTTCGCAGGATTAGTTACACCTTCTGGAGATGCTTTTCTCGGGACAATATACTCTGGGTTCTGAATCATCCACCATAAACTACTAATTTTGCATCAGGCACAAGCCCATCAATTTGAGTCTAATTATATTCTTCCGTGTGAGATATAAAATACCTCAGGGTTTTCTATAATAAGCCTCATTAATGTGGATGAGAAATAATTCTGAAATTCCTTCTGCCAGGGCTAATGTTAATACTGATTCTAATTGTTCTTAAAGGGCATTAAAGTGCAGATATATATATATATATATATATATATATATATATATATATATATTTGCTTTCGTAGATTTTCACGGGTACAGGAATGCAGGTTTTGGTGTCCTCGGGTGGACACCAAAACCTGCATATATATATATATATATATATTAAAAGAAACAACTTTAAACTAATCATTTAACAAAGCCATTCTTATAACCCTATAGTTTAGAATAGTGGGTCTTAATTCCTGGATACTTTGCATCATTAGCTGTCATGTGTGTCTGGAGAATGAAGGAAATAATAGGTATTCAAGGTAATATTCCAAAGTCAAGAGTGGGTGGATAAAATGCTAGAACTCTTCTGGTAAGAGTCAAAAGTATCTCATTTATTCCAGGTAAGAGAAAGGTGCATTTATGTTTGAGTTTGTGTGTTTGTGTAAGGCGAAGATATGTCTTGTGCATTGCCACATTCTCATATAGTGACAAATCCCTATTCTACAGGAGTACATAGTAGGCAATGTTCAGGGTAGCTGTTTGATCAGCCTTCTTGGTGATTATATAAGGTTTACTGTTGATACTGTTGCATTTTTGAAAATCCCTTGAATGCATTGTTAACAATATCCCCAGTTGTATCAACCCTGGCTGCTGTCCAATGTACAGGTAAGCCGGTTTGAGGGCCATTGAAACCAATACAACTTGGCAGCATTGCTGCCCTGGATTATAGCCACTGTGAACAGATGTAGCAATCAGAATTATGACAAGATTGTTCTATGATGCTGAAAGGCACCGGGGTAGAAATTTGATGACAGAAACATGAAGAACACACTTCTTTTTTAAAAAAAAGAAACAAAATGGCTGCACCATGTTTACATTGGGAAAATAAAAATTAAGTGTACATTACCACCTGCTGGTTGAATGCTGGTATTAGGAATCCAGTGGAATATACATCACCTTAAATTAAGCTGGCTAAATTACCCTTATTCCAAACTCTGTTCAGGAATGGAGCTACTGCCAGCTGAGCCCGGCTTGAATGAAGACAAACCTTTAAAATAGAGTTTGACTTAAGACCAGCATACATTTTCCCAGGTTGCCAGGTCACATGACTGAGCAGAAAGACATTTGGAATAAGTCTCTCCCCTTGTTCCATCCTGACCACATCACATGCCCTGAACACCCCATAAATTGTGCCAGCTTAAGTTCTACCAGCTGAACCTGGCTGAGGTGGGGTAACGGACTTGTGCCTGAAAATCTCCAGCTCAGCCAGGTTGAAAGAGTTACACCAGTGTAGTCCTGGCATAGCACCACCTCAGCCAGGATGGCCCAAGACCCACATAGTCCAAACTTACTCATCCTGACAGATCTTGGATTTGCACTGTTAGTTCTGTTTTTAAAATACTTTGAAAAAGTTCACACTCCAGAACACAGAACTTCAGTGTTAGCTTCAGTGCTCTCACAAAGTTCCAGCTCCTGCTCCATTTCTGAAGTGAATGAGAAGCTCCCTTAGCTTGGGAGAACTAGATCAGACCCAAAGGTCTTTTATTATTATTATTACCCTTTTTGACAAGTAATACACATTCCTGGATGTACAACTTGACAAACACCATGGATTCATTGCATGGTCACAGCAAACCACAGTGACCCACAACTTGTCAGGTTGCCATTGGCTTAAGGGTACTGCTATCATTCCTAAAAGTGACAGGTTGCATTTGTCACCAAGCATGCTGTACAGCAAAAGAAATATGTTATGGAGGGGGGAACTTCTATGTCAGAGAAAGGAAACAGAGCTTCATGTTAAGCTACGTGTTGAACTGACATCTCCCCTTCCATTTCTTTTTTCATATCCTGCTATGTAAAAGACCAGATCATCCAATGACATGTACATGTAACACTAAAATGTACTCTTGAAAACCACACTAAGTAATGCAAATATGACAATTCATCAGCCAGTAGAGTAAGTAATTTTATTTACGGCCATAGGCCCATACAGGTAAAAACGACACATGAATAACAACTTGTGCACGTGGGGAAAACAGCCGCTAAAACACCACTATAACAATAAAATACTATAAGATAGAATGGCATACTACGCCTTAGTTAGCTTGTAGTGCTCCTTGGCGTCGCTTTTGGGTAAGGACAGCGACCAGGAACCTTGCCACTTTCAGGGTCGTATGAGTATCCTTATCCTGCAAGATTTGGGCAAGGTGGAATTTTGGTGGGGTACCCTCTAGTTTCTGTATGATTGATCCCAACAAATTTGCCCGTGGCACATTGAACAGGGGGCAAGTGAACATAATGTGCTGGAGCGACTCCGGTGTCTCCTTATCACATTCGCACATGGCGGGGGCTTGGCCCTTTGAGAATCTATGTCTCAGGACATTGGAGGGAAAAACGTTGAACCTCGCTTTGGTGAAGGCCAGTCTATGGGCAACAGTCGAAAGGGAGGAGAGGTATGATGGAACGCAGTAGGTTAAAGTGATACCAATGTTCTGAGGCGAACAAACACCTCCCCCCAGCATATAATTTCGCTGTAGATCGATGTCATCCAGTCTTTGGCGGATCAGTCTTTGAGCAGTAATTTGGTCTAGTTTTAGGGAATCTGAAGGAGAGATTCCATAACTCAGGAGTTTGGCATGAATTCTACTAGTCCAAAGGCTAGAGAATTCATCTCGCCATAAGCATTGGACAAGGTAGTGGTTGGGTAATCTATGCCACAATGATAGCCAATAGTTGAAGACTTGCTTCCACAGGCAAGTTTCTAAGGATGTGATCTTCAATTCTAGGCGCATGGCTGCGTTGCTTACGCACAGGCGGAGCATTAGGAGCCGACGTAGGAATTGATTTTGCAGTGTCTCGAGAGGAGCAAGATCTGTCATCACAGCCCAAAGCGGGGCAGCATAAGCAAGCACGGCAACCACTTTTGCCTTGAACACCTTTAGGGCCGAGGGAACATGCAAAGCTCCATCCGAAAAAAAGAATCGGAGGAGCGCATATGACAGAGTTTTGGCCTTGTTAAGTAGGTGTTGAATTTGAGCTTTCCACCCCAAATTGTATTGAAAAATAACTCCTAGGTATTGAAATTTTAGAACTTGCTCTATTTTTGCTCCACCAAGCTTCCATTCGTATAATCTCCGGCTTCTGGAGAAAATCAGAATCTTGGATTTAACATGGTTGATGGTTAATTGGTTGAGTTGACAATACGTGGCAAAGATCTTCAAAGCTCTGGTTAGTCCAACACGTGTATAAGATAGAATTACCACGTCGTCCGCATATAAAAGGAGTGGGCAGCGGTAGTCCGCTAGTCTAGGCGCGTGTGTACTTAGAGAAGAGTTAACTAGGGGTGCTTGCATGTCGCTGATGAATAGGTTGAAAAGGCAGGGAGCCAATATACATCCTTGGTGCACTCCCTTGTTTATTGGTATCGATTTTGTGAGGTCGCCCGCAGGAGTAAGTCTTACTCTGGCAAGGGTATCTTCGTGGAGCTGACTTATAAGCCATAAGAGTCTTCTATCAATGCCCTGTTTCGCAAGTTTCTCCCATAGGATATTTCTAGGAACGCTGTCAAAGGCTGCCTTTAGGTCTAAGAAGGCAGCACAAAGGTAGCCCCGGGGAGGAGAGGAGTACTTCCGTGCAAGATGATAAAGAACTATCGCATGATCGGTTGTAGAGCGTTTAGTTCTGAACCCTGCTTGTTCGTGGCCAATCTGATTAGTCTCATCTACCCATCGCAATAATTTAGTCAGCGAAAAGCTGGCATAAATTTTCCCTATGATCGAAAGGAGGCTGATGTTACGGTAGTTTTCCGGCTCCGTTGGAGAACCTTTTTTATGAATTGGTACTATAATGGCCTCCTTCCATATTTTGGGGATGAGGCCAGAAGCGTTGATTGCATCGAAGGTTTTGGCCAAGATGCCAGCCCACCATTTTGGGTGTAGTTTAATGGCTTCGGCAGAGATCAGATCGGGCCCTGGGGCTTTATCCGGTTTCAGCTGAGCTATTAGCTTGGCTATTTCGTCAGGATCGGTGGGAGGCCAAATAGGTAAGTGGGTAAACAGATGCGTCAGGTGGTTAGAGGGAGCATCCGCCTGTGAGAAGCATTTCTTCAGGAACAATTCCCATGTCGGTGCAGGGATGACTGCCCTTGGGTATTTCCTCACCCTTCTGTTGATCAAAGACCAGAATTCCCTGGATCTGTGTGATTTTGAAGCAGTAATCAGAGCCTGCCAGCGATTGTGTTGCCACTCACGTTTGGCAATTTTCTCCATGCGTTTGTAAACTAGCTTGGCTTGTGCATAACTAGCTGGCAGAGTAGATGCACCGGAGGTCTTATATACATTATATATAGCACGAAGGCGCTGTCTTGCTTGTTTGCACTGAGAGTTATACCAGGGGGCACCGTAAGTATATTCATTTCGATTTAATATTTTGGGTGGTAACCTGAAGAAGGACGTAAGATCAGTCGTAAGATGGTGGAAGCATTTCAACACTGTGCTATGCTCGACTGAGGCAGAGCCTATGTTGGGATGGGGCCCAAGGATTTCTTTTCTGAAAGAATTCCTGATACCTTTGAGCCTGGGTCTCCGACCATTTGATTCCAGTAGAGGTTAGAGTGTAAGACTTGAGCCCGGGAGACCAGGATTTAAATCCTTCCTCAGGATGACCGTGGTCCAGCTATGATCAGTATAACGTACCTTGCAGGGTTCCTTTGGAAATAAAATGAGGAAGGGGGAAGCCGTGTGCCAGGGATCTGTTTGCAGGGGAGGGGGGAGAGACAGGAACGTACAGAGAGCCTCCTCCTCTTCGTCAGAGTCGGGGGGGCAGTTTTCAGGGGGGGCAGTTTTCAGGAGACACGGAAGACGAGAGAGAGCGGAGCCAAAAGACTGCTACCAGGGAAGGGAATGAACAGCTTCCGTCGCATAGTTTTCCACGTAAGGAAAAAAGACAGAGAGGGGGTCTTCCCAGTTTTCTTTGCTGGGGGGGGAAATAGGAAGAAGGCACTTCCGGATTCTGCTAGTGATTGAGGCAGACATGGTTTTGAAACTTCTGCACTGTACACAAGTTTTGCACTCAAAACCTGAAAAGACAGGCTGGAGTCCTTCGCAAGCATCCACACAGGTAGGATTGAAATGTAGTAAATAAAATAATGTGATAAATAAACAAAACATAAACCTTTCCACAAAGGGAATGTTGTGGTAGGAGGCCCTATGGTGAAGAGTCTGGCCTTGCCATAGCAGATTCTGTTCCCCTCTTCACCTGCCTCCCTTACTCTTCTCAAATCCTTAGTCCTACAATGAGTGGTGAAGGGAAGTTTGCTTCACTATTTTGGGCAGTTTGGAGGGTGGGCAAAGCTCATTGGTGCTCCCCTACCACCTCATTGCTTCTGACTGCCATTGTTAGCTGCCCATAAGGCCTACAGAACTGCCTGCCCTCATCAAATTTGCAAATTTGCAGAGCTTGGAAGGTGTTAAAAGGAAGAGGCATATACATATATAGTACCAGACTTTCCATACAGAGATAAAAATAATAATAATAACACACCAACAACAACTCCATTCAGGTTCATGTAAAGTCTTGCATATGGGTTCAGCAATGCAGTAGGGAATAATGTGGATAGCTGTTTGGAATTTACCCTTGAGTGCCCAAATAGCACAATATGTTTCTGAAATATTGAACTCCCTGTGTGTTTGAGCTGCTGTGTGCATAGGGTATGATTTTTACAGCAGAGCAGGGTAGCTATGAAAAATTCATAGAGAAGAGCATAACTGTGAGGAAACTGCTTTAGAGTTAGATAAATATGTACAGTTCCATCTTACAGTTTAGGGTATAAGGCTTGAAGAGTCCAGTGTGAATGTGTCAATGTAGCGTCAAGAGTCGTGAGGTAGGAAACTATTGGGGATGAGAAGGCTGAAGTACGCTCTGGCAATAATGGAAACAAAAATCCCTTACCTACAAAACATCTCATCCACAAATATCGATGTCAAATAGAAACCCAGATATTCTCTGAATATTTCCCAAGAAATCAGTATTTGACAGCCAGTGGTAATTGCTGCCGTTTTTTGTGTTGTTGTTTTGACAACTGACCATTTTTTAGAGCTAGTTGTACAGCAGCATTTAGTGTGGTGATACAAGGACTGGCATGCAGTGGTATATGGTATTAAGTGGCATTCAATGGCATTCCTATTTGGTTGCATTCAATCATGACACAGCATGGTATTTTAGACTGCAAAGTCCTTGAAACAGAGGCCCGTCCTCTTTCCATTTTGTAAAGGCACAGTGATGGCATTTCTTCACAACAGTTTCAGTAAACAGCTTACAGAGTTTCGTATTTGATACCTAGAAAAATCAAAACAGCCAACATGTGTAAAGCATTGGAATTAAAATGCCATCCACAAAATTAACATCCTGAATTTTAAATTGTTCTGTTTCCAACCTTGTTTGTTTTTTTAATTTAAAAAACAAGTGATGCAAAATTTCACTTTTCTTGCAGAATTTTGTTTCTACTCTAATTAATGTACTTATGAATGGAGCAACCAACATGGTGAGCACAGTATCCCAATTGCAGCCAGCTACAGCCTTCCTGACTTTAAACTCCAAATTCAGGAAAGGCAGTTTTGCAGATGTCCTTTTGGAGTATAAAAGCTCCACTCGTAGCACTCTCAATGAACTCCATCTCTTTACCAGACACCTGTAGGGAGCTGAGAATAATTAAATGAGATCATTTTCCCTTTCCCTTTTAAATGAAGTAGACCTGGTTGACTGTACTGCTTATTGAAGAGGGAGTTTCCCTAAAGCCTTCAGGTTGTTTTTGTTTGGAAAGAGCAAAGAAGCAAGCATACTGTGAGGACATGATATCACTGTTGGGGGTACAGTACCAATTTCAAGGGAGGAAGAGCTACTGTTTTCTGCATTCGGTCGTAAAAATGCCATTAAGTTAACAAAATGAAACAAAAAAGGCATATTACTTTTGGAAAGCCTTGGAACAGCAAGATGTGACTTGTAATTCAGGTATGTTATGACACCTCCAGCCTCATAGATTTCAGACCTGAATGGAAAGGATTTTAAATTCAGATCGCCTAACCTTGATGGTCTACAGTAGCAAATATATCCATCTATAGACAGATCTTTCTTTCTCCTCCCCCACCCCAAGTTGTGGAAGCAAACTGTTTTCGTTAGCTGTGTCTTTTTCTTAGCAGGCCATCCCCTCAAAAACTTTTAACTGGATGTGTCAAACAAATATAGCAGGAGGGAGCGGCTCCATGCATGACTTATGTAAGCTCATTTGACAGTTTGTGAGCAAGGGTAACCAACATGGTGCCCTGTAAATAATGTTGTACTCCAGCTTCCATGATCCCTAACATTTGACTACACTGACTGGGGTTGATGGGAGTTAGAGTTCAACAACAGTTGGAAGGCATGCAGGTTTGAGATGGTATGAACTGGAAATTTAAAGTAAATAAGGAGGGGCATAGAAACAGACATTGGCCAGGAATAATGGGAGTTGGCATACCATAACATGTGGAGTACACCAGGTTGGCTACCCCTGTTGCAGAGAAACCCTTCCATATTAGCACTCTTCAGGCTTTCTGCTTGTGTGCCACAGTATGTAGAGGGCAGAATGTGTGTGTACCAGCTGATGGACACTGGGCACTCCTGCGGCAAACACTGGCACCTTTGGTCTGAAGTAGGATGAGCACCCCACCCCATAATCACCTTTGACTGAACTTAACCTTCCAGGGGTCCTTTACCTTTACTTTTACCTCAGAGGAGATCTGAAAGGGGACTTCTAAGCACATTCAGATGAACACACTTGCAAGGCTCCCCATTCCTGCTTGTGGGGAGACTTCTAAGCTCATACAGGCCCTCATGGTAAAGATATGAAGTTCAGAAATGGATAGGGTAAGGTAGCATGCACAAGCACATTTGGGCAGGGTTTACTTGTAGCTCCCTGCTCATGTTTTGCCCATATGCTTAGGCCAAATGCCTGAAGGGGTCTATTGCTTTCTCAGCTTTTGCTGATGTCACAGGAAAAATCTCTGTGGTGTACGTGTGGATCACATTTGGCCCATGTGTGGCCCAAGTATGGAATGGGAGTCTGCAATATCCTATGATCCTTGGGACACCTTTCCAAGTCCATATGGAGAGAGGAAGATTGCAATACCCCATGATGCCTTGGAAATCTTTCCAATGCACATGTGTAGAGTAGGAGTCCACAATATACTGTGATCCCTGAAACACTCATTCCAGGACCATAGGACTGTGCCCTAAGAACTCAGGTAAAACAATCCATATGATGTTTACCCTGTAAGCACTGACTGAATAGCTGAATGACATAAAGTAAGAATGTTTTAATAGGAATAAATTCATCTTCAGCATTGCATGTGCCATTAGCACATTGGCTTTGCAATGAGCTGACCTGACAATGGAACTGTTAACCTAATTAGCACCATTAGAAGAGTCGCAGGAAAAATATGGAAGGCAAAAATAGATTCCCCCCCTTCCTGTGCTTTCATTTCATGGGTGAATGAATTTCACTGGTACACCCCCAAGGCAGGTTGACATTTGTGACCGGAAATGAAACTATTGATCATTGAATTAAAGTTTATATAAGGTCCAAATATCTTAAGTCAAGCTGGGAAGCCAATATTATGAATTCAAGTCAAGCATGTCATTTGTAAATGCCACTGAATATTTACTTCTTGAATAAATCATCATTTAAAAGAAGAAGGAAAAGAAACAAAAGCTTTCTCAGGTCATTCTTCCATTATACAAAGAAAGATTGTCATTGTTCGACAGGCTGTTGGTTCATATAGCTCATTATTGTGTACATTGATTGGCAGTGGCTGTTTGGATTTTCAGACAGGAGTCTGAAAATCTCCTTACCTAGAGATTTTGGGGATTGAACCTAGGACCTTCCAAGCACAGGGAAGTCCAAACTCTGTCACTGAGCTTTCTCCATAGATGATGATGATGATGATGATGATAGATGCTGTACATTTTTTGCTGAGAGGAGAGAAAAAAGAGTGTGCACAACATAAAGTAGGAATCGAACTGCACATGATTTTAACTACATGATTTTGCCCTTGCATGCAGGGATTTTCTGTTTTCCAATCAAATTGCTGACCCACCAATTCAGATCTGGATCCTACTGTGGAGGTGTATAGAGAACCTCTAGCCCTTCTTCTTCCTCTCCTCCCACCACCAGAAGTCTAGCTCACTACCACCAGCTCACTGCCATCACCACCTGTAACCTGCACTGCAGGTAGGAAGTCCACTTAAAATGAATAGGACCATTTTTGCAATGAAAATTGCAGGCATGAGGCAGGACAGATGATGATGATGACGATGATGATGATATTTATTTATACCACAACCACTCTGGGCAGCTTCCAAAAAAATATTTAAAATACCTTAAAACATCAACCATTAAAAACTTCCCTAAACAGGTGTCTTCTAAACGGCAGATAGTTGTTTATTTTTTTGACATCTGATGGGAAGGCGTTCCACAGGGTGGACACCACTACCGAGAAGGCCCTCTGCCTGGTTGCCAGCAACTTCGCTTCTTGCAGTGAGAGAACCGCCAGAAGGCCCTCGGTGCTGGACCTCAGTGTCCAGGCTGAATGACTGGGGTGGAGACGCTCCTTCAGGTATACTGGGCCAAGGCTGTTTAGGGCTTTAAAGGTCAGCCCCAACACTTTGAATTGTGCTCGGAAACGTACTGGGAGCCAATGTAGCTCTTTCAAGATGGGTGTTATGTGGTCTCAGAGGCCGCTCCCAGTCACCAGTTTAGCTGCCACATTCTGGATTAGTTGGAGTTTCTGGGTCATTTTCAAAGGTAGCCCCACATAGAGCGTGTTGCAATAGTCCAAGATAACTAGAGATGCACCACTCTGGCGAGACAGTCCGTGGGCAGGTAGGGTCTCAGCCTGCGTATCAAATGGAGTTGGTAGACAGCTGCCTTGGACACAGAATTGACCTCCGCCTCCATGGACGCCTGTGAGTCCAAAATGACTCCCAGGCTGCGCACCTGCTCCTTCAGGGGCACAGTTGCCCCATTCAGGACCAGGGAGTCCCCCACACCCACCTGCTCCTGTCCCATCAAAACAGTACTTCTATCTTGTCAGGATTTAACCTCAATCTGTTAGCCGCTATCCATCCTCCAACTGCCTCCAGGCACTCACACAGGACATTCACCGCCTTCGCTGGTTCCGATTTGAAAGAAAGGTAGAGCTGGGTATCATCCGCATGCTTTTTTTACATGCCTGCACACAGAGCACATGCTGTGTTTTTACTCTGCTACAAGTACGGCAAGCTGAGTCACAGTGGAAGCGCACCGGA
>NC_139691.1:38760377-38912877 GCF_964106915.1 Podarcis gaigeae
TTTATTTTTGTCATTGGTTTGTTCATTTGTTTTGTCCCAGCCAGTGTAACTTTTTGGATTTTTAAAAATCCAAATACAACTGTTCCAATGATACAGATTAAAATGTCCACATGGAGTTTTCTCTTTAACAACCAAGAAGTATCTGCAACAAAAAGTATTCCAAGAAATACACTGGGATAAAACATTGGGATAAAACATGTCCTGTTACATTTTTCAAACAAAACTGATCCACAGAAGCAGATTTCTTCTAACTCCACATCCTTCATTTGTTTTAAGGGTTCTAACTAGTCTGAGATACACAATGGGATGCAGCTTGGGGTAGAAAAATATCTGCAAAATCTATTTGTGTAAGTAATTAATGGGTCTAGGTGAAGGTAAAAGACACTTTAAGAAAAGGTAATCTGTGCTCAGAGTTTTGTATCCCCCCCCCTTTTATTGTTAATTAAAAATCAATAAAATACTTTTTTTTAAAAGAAAAAAGGTGATAGCAGAAGAGCCCTCCAAGGGAAGAAGGTAGCAATCCTAACCTCCCATTATCTCTTCCTGCCCATTTCCATTACCACTTTTTATAAACTGTTTTATAAAAGGTGCTGTTTTAGGTGCTATGTCAGTGACAGAAATGCCACAGTTCTATCCCCGGAGGGAATACCTTCTACTTTACTTAGCAAGTGAGGACTCATTCCAGTCAATATAATCAAGATAGTGGAGAGACAGCCCTTAAAACTTTGCAAGCTTTCTGAAGGAAAGCGCCATGCAAATAATTACATCAAAATTGTGTCAAAGGTTCCCCTAAGCAAGTCAGGCTGAAAATGTGACTTTTCAATTAACATGACAATGGTGTCAGTGCTAATAATTTCCAACTGGAACATCCTGGGGCGTTGTGAAAACAAAATGTCTGTCTGCATAATAACTCAAAATGTGCCCAATACAACTGAAATAGAAGGATTTCTCCCACGGATCCAATGTGTAGAACGGATGCCATTGCCCCCAACATCTCCTGGAGTTTTATTTGGAACACTGCTCTTTGAAGGGATTTTTTTTCACAATTTTATGGCAGTTGTAAATTGGTTGTCTTCTTAAGACTGAAAACCTATATACCAGAAATGGGGAAAGTTCTTCATCTCAGGGGACATGTACCCTTCTGGGCAACCTTCTGAAGCACCATATGCCAGTGGTGGGTGTGGCCAGAGGCAAAAGTGGATGGAATGTTCAATATAATTTTTCATGTTGTATTGTAGGTTAGTTTCTACATGCACTGCTCTCCACCATCCATCGAGGCAAGCAAGAAGCAGTAGCAGTACAAGGACACTTTGCAACCAGGCTGAAACACTCGTGGAATATCTGAAGCAAGCATGGTGAGGAGTGTAGCCAGTTAAGTATAATTCACACTGAAATGGGGAGTGCCTGTTGTGTATTGCTGAAAGGGTTTCACTGGAAGATTCCACTGAAGATAAAGAACAGCAATAAGAGCTCTCTAAGCACCTAGATGCATTGATAATTAACTGTTACTGTTCTCTACTCTAACATGTTAGTGTTTGACCTTAAATCAGGTGATTAAGGTATTGAATAGCAAATCGCCAGCTTCCTATGCAGAGCACATCCTTGGGGATCCTGCCATCTTCTATTCTGTGGACATGACCAAGCCAGTGTAGATGTCGCTGAGAGGGGAGTGCAAACATGCTGGGAGTGTGGGCCTGTTTGAGGCTCTGTCCTGCCATGTGGTGCCCAAAATCTTCCTGATGCAGCACATGTGGAAAGCAATGAGGCATTGTTCATGGTGGGAAGGAAAATAGGCTTGGCTGCTCCCACAGGACATGATAAAGCAACAGTGCAAGGTGCATGCCAGATACCAAAGATGGAAGAAGTGAGCAGAAAAAAATGGCGTGGAAATATGGTTGGCTGGTCACCAGGAAGGCTGTCCAGCCACTGTTAAGCCCCATGTGCACATGGTCTTGTGAGGAAAATGCTTGCCAGTGGCACATCATGCAGTTGAAGAGGAGCTAGGCTGCTACCACTAATGGAGTTCCCACTCCTCTGCCATTAACTGCCCTCCTCCTGCCCTGCCTCTGTTATCACCATTGTTGCCTCTATGGGTTCTTCTCTGAAGTGTCCCCCCCCCAGATGCTATGAAGAACTGAAGGCCAGCAGAGGGGCAGAGAGGGCTTAAATGTTCCCTTGCTTACCTCTGTGCTCCAGGTGCTGACATAATATGCAATAGCATGATACGTGGTTGAAGCCATGCTAGGACTCCTTGCTGGTGTGACCCCAAAGGCTGCCATAGTGCTGCAAACCAATGGCTGAGTGTGACTAAGCTAGTCAGTACACCTGGGGTTATGTAGGAATATTTTGTCCCCTCTTGTGATTGGCTGATAATGTGGATTTTTTTCACCCACACCACACTACAGTGCCAGATAATGGTGGGAGCCAAATAATTATGTTAATTGATTAATAAACTAGTTTATAAAGTGACTCTGTACTTTGTGTCTTGCCTCTTTATTTTCGGTTTCCTAACGTAAGTGCACTTTGCCCTGTTGGGGTAACTATTTCCCCGTCATACGTAGAGAGATTTGGGTTGAACTAGGAAATTCTGACATTTATACAGTGGTACCTCGGGTTAAGTACTTAATTCGTTCCGGAGGTCCGTTCTTAACCTGAAACTGTTCTTAACCTGAAGCACCACTTTAGCTAATGGGGCTTTCTGCTGCCGCCGTGCCACCGGAGCACGATTTCTGTTCCCATCCTGAAGCAAAGTTCTTAACCCGAGGTACTATTTCTGGGTTAGTGGAGTCTGTAACCTGAAGCGTATGTAACCTGAGGTACCACTGTATATCAATGATATACACGTCTACTCAGAAGTAAGCTCCTTTGACTTCAGTACAAGTTAACCCCTATGTGTGTAGCATGGCAGTGTTAATTCATAAAGCAAACCAAACAGTATTGTAGCCTCCCTAATAGGGTTATAAAATAGACAAATGCACACTGATTGTTAGATTATTGTTTGTTGCTACAAGCAAGTGAATGTAAAGCAGCTTGTCGTTGCTTGAGGGATGCATAAAATTTCTTCATTTTTTTGTATCACTGTGAAGACTTTTTAAAAAATCAGATAAATACTTTAAACCATTTAGACTGTGCCTGTTTCTTATTCTATGTGACTGTGTGATTGTTAACAAGATCAAAGGAAGGAGTTCTTTCATTTCCCTCCTCCCCTCCCCACTTACTATGGTTATCACGGGGCTGTAAAGGGCTTTTTTCCCCAGTTAGCCTGAACACAGTGAGAATCTTCTATCAGAAAGAGAATAAATCCAGGCCTTCTCTACCGTCTAAGTCTTTGGAAAGTGCTGCATTTAGATCAGGGAGCTTGTGTTTTCAGCCCACAGCTGAGTCTTTCAAAGTCTCTCCATAAACTCCGCATGACTTCACCAAGGAATCCCCTGGAGTTAGTCAAATGCTCGTGGGGGAAGTGGAAATCTTACGGCATGGTTTTTAATATTCAGATCCACCTGTTTCAAGTTTCAAAGGCAAAACCTCTGAAAATGGGACAGTCTTTGCATCGGTTGCGTTCCGTGATGTATATGGACACAACTTCCATTAATGTTTCATAAATGAAAACAGAGACGTTCTGAGGTTATGTAAAAAAAGATGAGCAGTCGTGATACCCAATTCTGGGGGAGACAGATCACATCAGGGCAATATTAGGAGAAGCAAAACTGAAAGAAAACAAGTGTGCAAGTTTTCCAAGTTCTCCAGAACCCTTCACAGAATCATAGAATTGTAAAGTTGGAAGGAGTCCAGAGGGTCATCTAGCCCAACACTTTGCAATGCAGGAATCTCAGCTAAAGCATCCATGACAGAGGGCCAACCAACCTCTGCTTAAAAAACTCCAAGGAAGGAGAGTGCACCACCTTCTGTTGAACAACTCTTACAATCAGAAAGTTCTTCCTGGTGTTTACTCAGAATCTCCTTTCTTGTAACTTGAAGCCATTGGTTTGGGTCCTAAACTCCAGAGCAGGAGAAAACAAGCTTGCTCCAACTTCCATGCTGATAGTCCTTGAGATATTTGAAGATGGCTACCACATCAGTCTCCTCTTTCCTAGGTTAAACATACCCAACTCTCTCCACTGTTCCTCATAAGACTTGGTTTCCAGACCCTTGATCATATTTGTCACCCTCCTCTGTGCACATTCCAGCCAGGTGAGAGAGTGGGACCCATCCAATTGCAAAAAGCCGCTTCCTTTGTTATACTAAGGACCATGCTTAGGCCCATTAGCTCATCAAGAAGTTAGCCTAGCTAGTTCAACAATTGAATCCTCCTTTAAATTTTAACCCTCTCTGGATCCAGAACCCCAGGAATTACAACAGACTTAGGCATAACACAGGCTGACTCAAACTCACAAGATTCCCCATCTCTAGTTACAAGTGAATGCTTTTGACTCAACTGAGTGTCATGCAGGCATGAAACACAACCAGATCTATTTCTGAGTGAATATGCATGATAACGGTTTGAAATTTCTGTCAATCTCCAGACCAGTTCAATGGGTTTGGTGTGAAGTTGGAGTTGTTTTTACTGGTGCTTTTCCAGATATTTCTGCAACCTTTCTGAATGGATGGTGTCTCGGTGTCTTTTCTTCTTTCTTATGAGCTATAGTTTCAACAATAAAAATGTGATGGATTGGTTTGGTTTGCATCATGAAAGCCAGTCCTCAGCCTTCTGCTCTGCACTTGGTGGTTCTTTTTCTTTTTCAGAAATGGGAAGGGGGGAGCTTGCAATAAAGCAGAGCTATTTTCGCATATAAATTCTGCAGGACTTCCTATTAGCTTCCCATTAGCAGTGTGACATTCAATAATATTGAAAATAACACCAACATCAATATTATTTATAAGGTCAGCCATGTCACAATGATATTGAGGTTTAAAAGGCCTCACTGTAGTTCTGCTCTAGGCAAACCTGAGGCAGAGTTGCTGCCAGAGGATGATTTGAATATGACTTTACATATAAGACCAGCGCTACACCATATACCTTTCCCTAATTACTTCTCCTTTAGCAAGGGTGCGCCTGATTACCATGGAAAGATATAGATCGGGGGGGGGGGGGGTGTTTCAAAAACAAACAAAAAACACAGTGACAGATTAACAGAATTAGAGTATATGTACAAAATAAACATTAAAAAACTATACAGCATAGACAATAAAATGAAGCTATATATATAGATAAAGCAAGATACAGTGGTACCTCGGGTTTCATACGCTTCAGGTTACAGACTCCACTAACCCAGAAATAGTACCTTGGGTTAAGAACTTTGCTTCAGGATGAGAACAGAAATTGTGCAGCAGCAGCAGAAGGCCCCATTAGCTAAAGTGGTGCTTCAGGCTAAGAACGGACCTCCAGAACGAATTAAGTTCTTAACCCGAGGTACCACTGTATGGACTAGGAATGGGTGGCTCAGTGTTTCCTGGTCTGTCAGATTTGCATATGTTCATTCATAGATCTGTTTCTGCATCCATCTCTGATTCATTCATTCATTTAAAATTTACATTGCTTTTGAACTTTTTTCACCAAATACGCATTTTTGTCTGCATTTTATCTTAAAATGTGTCTTTTTTTGCAATTCCAGATAAGGCTGGGGAAAAGCTATGCCTGAAATAATTATCTACACATGCATACATTTTGCCTTGCATTTTCTGGGCATAGGTCTGCATTTTCCTCATCCATGTCCAAGTGCTTTGTTTTTTGTTTTTGCCCTGCCACTTTCCCCAAGAAAACACACTCCTTACTGCTGAGTTGGAGCAAATTGGAAATGCAGATTTTCCTTGGGTTGCAGCTTTCTCTGATTCAGTGGTAAATAACTGGTTTTTGCAGGGGAAGCTGCACCCGGGCGGGATGCTCAGACCTGGACCTGTGGGTGAACCCTCACTGTAGACAACACTGAACTAGATGGAGCAGCAGTCTGACTTAGAACAGGTAGATATAAAAGTTGATATGAAACCAGGGTGAGTGGTGATTTAGGTATTGCCCTATTGATTTCCAAAAGTGGCAAACAATAGGCTAGATCCAAAGGAGGTGTGATACCTGTGGGAAACTCACAAGCAAGACCCAACCATGGAGGCAGAACACAACTTTCATCAGTCGTAGCCTTCAAAAAAAACCTTTTTCCATGTACTTGTCCAATTCTCTTTTAAAGCTGCCCAAGTAAGTGGTCCTCACTGCTTCTTTGGGGAGAGAGTTCCATTGTTTACCTTTGATCTGTCCTGAATTTTTGAGTGTTCGGCTTCATTGGATGTTCATGAGTTCTAGACGGGGGGGATGGAAACATTTCTCAATCCACTCTCTCCCTGTTGTGCATAATTTTACATGGTTCTATTATGTTGCTTAGGGACACATGTGGCACTGTGGGTTAAACCACAGAGCCTAGGACTTGCCAATCAGAAGGTCAGCGGTTCAGGTCCCTGCGACTGGAGAGCTCCCATTGCTCGGTCCCTGCTCCTGCCAACCTAGCAGTTCGAAAGCATGTCAAAGTGCAAGTAGATAAATAGGTACCGCTCCGGGGGGAAGGTAAACGGCGTTTCCGTGCGCTGCTCTGGTTCTCCAGAAGCGGCTTAGTCATGCTGGCCACATGACCCGGAAGCCGTACGCCGGCTCCCTCGGCTAGTAAAGCAAGATGAGCGCCAGTAAAGCGAGATGAGCGCCGCAACCCCATAGTCGTCCACAACTGGACCTAATGGTCAGGGGTCCCTTTACCTATCATGTTGCTTCTCACTCACCTTTTATCTAAACTTAAAACTCCCATTGGGAGTCCATGGAAATTATGTGGATGGGCAAGGGGAGCATATGCAAAAGTGTGCTTGGAAGAGTGATGCATATTTGGTTCCACGAGAAACCATGAACAGGAGCCCTGTCTTAAAATGCCTTAAAATGCCTTCCACCTGACTTCTATATTTATCCAAGTTGACTTTTTGAACACTAGACCGCCTTGCCACTGCTCCCCACACCTTTGCAGCGTCTGATTTAATATTTGGGCAAAGTTGCTCTCCAAGATTGGAATTACAGTCTTGAACTAAGGAAGATAAAATCAATACTTGTAACAGTTATTGCTAGCTATGTAGTGTTTATAGATTTAAATATAGAAACAGTTTATTCTGTGGTATTTATCAGTGTCAGAGCCGAGAGACTTCCAAGAGCAGGAAAAACAGTGGGTAACTGACAATAAAACTGCAGGTTATCTGATATCGTGTAATTGCTGATGTGGTTGAACAAGCTGTTTAATTCTGGTGGGGGGGGGAGGAGGATGCATATGCCTACCTAATGTTCCTGCTCTTTGTTCCCTAATGGGACATTAAAATATAAATGCTTGGAAGCATCACTTGAGCGGTATGCTCTTGAACTTGTGTGGAGATGCTGAACATCCAGCTTTTCAGAAAATTCCATCCGTAGCCTCTGATTCACACAGCCCCATATGCCCTGTACATTTAAAGCATTCAACAGTCATTACTTCCCCCAAAGAATCCTAGGAACTGTAGTTTGTTAAGGGTGCTGAGAGTTGCTAGAAGACCCCTATTCCCTTAACAGAGATGAACATTCCCAGAGTTCCATGTCAAGAAAGATTGATTTGTAACTCTGCAAGGAGAATTTGGGCCTCCTAACAACTCTCAGCATCCATAACAAACTACAGTTCCCAGGATTTTTTGTCGAAAGCTGTCAGGGAACTGCCATCGGAGCCAGGAGTGGATGGAAGGCTCTCCAGCAATGCCGGAGAAGGGCCCAGCAGGGAGAGAGGGAATTCATCCACTGAGGAAGGAAATCAGTGTGACACCAGGAAGAAAGGGGAGCAGGGGAGGGCTTCGGAGAGATGTCTCCAGGACTGTTCCACAGAAACTAGCGGGGAGAGCACAGGTCCTCCGCTGCCCACGCCCACCCTGCGCAGAAGACTTCCGCGCAGGGAGGCTAGGCGGAGACTTGGCGTCAAAGAACTTTTATGCTGGAAGAAGTTCAGGAAACGCCCACTGACTGATTCTGCCAGTGACTGACACAGCCGCGGAGTAAGGGCTGTGCAGCCGGGGAAAGGTTTAACCAGGCAACTTTGCCAAGAGTAGAGGCAACTTACGCACGAGCAACCCCAATTCCCATTACAAAAGCCATAACTGCATAATAGTGCTTTAAATGCATGGTGCAGGTGTGGTCCCACACAAGTATTTGTACATACAGCACATAGTTAAGATATGGGATTTGCTCCCACAAGAGGTAGCAATGGCCACCAAGTTGGATGGGTTTAAAAGAGCATTATACAAATTCACGGAGGACAAGGCAAAGGTTAACTAGGTTCCACCTATACTGTCAGAGGAAATGCATCTCTGAATATCACCTACTGGGATTCAGAAGCGGAGAGAGTGCTTTTGCACTCAAGTCTCGCATGTGGGCTTCCCATAGGCATCTAGTTGGCCACTGTGAGAGTGCTAGAAACCTCTCTATATAGACCAGGGGTAGTCAACCTTTTTATACCTACCGCCCACTAATGCATCTTTCTTGATGGTAAAATTTCCTTACTGCCCACCAGTGCTCAATGGAAGGAGGATTCAGCTTGTGCCATAGAACCCCCTACCGCCCACTTAGAATCCTGAAACGCCCACTAGTGGGCAGGAGGGAGCAGGCTGACAACCCCTGATATAGGCCTTTGACTACATGGGCAACTGACTTTCTTAAGTTCTTAAGTAGAGCAGGCTTCACTGCCACAGATGGTTTCCCTTTAGTTCGGAAAGGATCAGTGCCGTAGAGTGGGGGGTGCAGGGGGGGCCAGCCGCACCGGGCGCAACATCTGTGGGTTAGGGGGCTCAAATCCATGGGTTAGGGGGTGCAAATCCATGGGTTAGGGGGTGCAAATTACTTGCCTTGCCCCGGGTGCTGACAACCCACGCTAAGCTACTGGAAAGGATGACCAGAACAGTGATGTAGTAGCAAGTGCACTCAGAAGAAGAGCATCCTGTTCTCACAGCGGAAAGCCAGATGCTTATGGGAAACCTGCAAGCAGGATCTGAGCACAACGATGCACTACCCTCACCCAGTTCACCCTCCATCAGGCAAACATGATGCATTTTCATGGCTCAAAGACACATTCCAGCCAGTAAAAAGTGCTGGAGTATGGTCTGAGGAAGGCGTGTGGCCTAGGGAAGAGTCACAAGGGCCAGTTAAAAGGATTTTAAGATTCCCCACCCTTGCTCTGTGGGACGCAGGTGGCGCTGTGGGTTAAACCACAGAGCCTAGGACTTACTGATCAGAAGGTCGGTGGTTTGAATCCCTGCGACGGGGTGAGCTCCCGTTGCTCGGTCCCTGCTCCTGCCAACCTAGCAGTTCGAAAGCACGTCAAAGTGCAAGTAGATAAATAGGTACCGCTCCGGCGGGAAGATAAACGGCATTTCCGTGCGCTGCTCTGGTTCGCCAGAGTCATGCTGGCCACATGACCCAGAAGCTGTCTGCGGACAAACGCTGGCTCCCTTGGCCTATAGAGCAAGATGAGCGCCGCAACCCCAGAGTCGGCCACAACTGGACCTAATGGTCAGGGGTCCCTTTACCCTTTCTCTAAGCAGTGCACATAACAAAATTAGTGATATAACACAGCTAATAAACAATTATACATAAGATTAAAATACATTTGTACATAAGGTAACTGCCAATAAGACACAGATAAAATGTTCCAAATGCATCATCCTTTCCTCGTGGGGGAATTGCTCCTTTCACATTCTTGTTCTAGAAACTCTTGGTGGAAGGAATTGAACCCTGAATATCTATAGCATTCCACCCCTCCAAGGGGGGGGGGTGGAATAAGAGATAGTGAAAGGACAGAGACAAGAGAATCAGAACTATCAAAGATGTGTGAGTGTGCAGAATATTGTTCTAGAAGGTTAAAAAAGATAAAGGTAAAGGACCTCTGGATGATTAAGTCCAGTCAAAGGCGACTGCGGGCTTATCTGGCTTTCAGGCCGAGGGAGCTGGCGTTTCTCCACAGACAGCTTTCCAAGTCACATGGCCAGCATGACTAAAGCACTTATGGCGCAACGGAACACCATGAGGGAAACCAGAGTGCACGGAAACGCCGTTTATCTTCCCACCGCAGTGGTACCTATTTATCTACTTGCACTGGTATGCTTTCAAACTGCTAGGTTGGCAGGAGCTGGGACAGAGCAATGGGAGCTCACCACTGTCAAGTGGATTTGAACCACCAACCTTCTGATTGGCAAGCCCAAGGGGCTCAGTGGTTTAAACCACAATGCCACCCGCGTCCTAGAAGTGAAACCTGAAGGCCAAAGTCTTTTAAAGCATCTGCTGTTTGGGCCACCTGATCATTTTGGTCATAGGAAAAGTTCCGTATCCCACAGAACTCCAGGGTACTGACTAGGCCCCGGAATGTCCATTGGGCACAATCTCACTGTATAGCTGGCTTCCAATGAAGCCCTCTCTGAGGGAGCCGTGATAAAATGAAGCCATATCAAAGCTGAAGATCAGAATGGGTTCAGATGTCAGTGCACCACAGATAAGGCAAAAGGCAATATCTAAAACAAACTGATAAGTATTCTTTAACCAATACTGGTAAGCGTCTAAGCTGCAAGATCCTAAGCATGGACATAAGCTGTCTGACATCTTGCAGGTCCTGTATCCTTCTGAGGAGGCTATAGCCATAGCTATTCTTTTATCTTCCTTTTGACAGTTTTGCCCCAGAGCCATCTTTAAAAAGTTTACAGAATGCTGTTGAACTTTCCAATCTGTGTTAATCCTTTTGAAGGCCATGATGCCAGCATTTGATATTTCTTACTGTATTTCTCCTTTAATCACACCGTGAATAATCCCTTTGCCAATATCACCCTCCCTGGCCAACCATTGTTCTTCTATGCTTGGAATAAGAAGCAGAAATGATGGACTGTTTTAAAATGCAACCCGTCTTATCAGTATATATTACTGCAGTAATAATAACTGACCTTGACTAGTATATTAAGATTGATGGATGTTGTATGCTGGGCTGCACTACTGTGAAGATAAAATAGTGATGGCAATCTAGCCCTTCTATTTTTCTGATTTGGTTTGTTTTTGAGCCACACTTCAAGGATGCTGAAATAAAGAACAGCTTCGAGAAATTAGGAAGTCTGTCTCAGAGTCTCACAACATATCTACACTACAAACATTCATTGGTTTGATAACACTTCCAGCATCATGGCTTCTTCCAAATAACCCATTTTGATCTGCTGCAGGGACATAGGAATTTTGAGCAGATGAGTGTGCTGTGCTGGAGACCGCTGTTTCTCCCAACAGTCCTGTTGTTCCCAGAAGAAATGAGTGTTAAATCAGTTTAACTCTGGTGTGGACCATCACTCAATGGTAGCACACAAGGGTTGCATGTGGAAGATCCCCCCCCCCATGAAAACAGAGGATAAGTTCCAGATGAACAATTAATGGATGGTGACATTTAGGCATCCTCCTTACACAAGGTATAAGGTGTTCAGACTAAGCTCTGAAGCTAAGGCTACATAAAGGTAAAGGTAAAGGTAAAGGTACCCCTGCCTGTACAGGCCAGTCTTGACAGACTCTAGGGCTGTGCGCCTATCTCACTTAAGAGGCCGGGGACCAGCGCTGTCTGGAGACACTTCCAGGTCACGTGGCCAGCGTGACGAAGCTGCTCTGGCGAGCCAGCAGCAGCGCAGCACACGAAAACGCCATTTACCTTCCCGCTAGAAAGCGGTACCTATTTATCTACTTGCACTTTAGGGGTGCTTTCGAACTGCTAGGTGGGCAGGAGCTGGGACCTAAAGACGGGAGCTCACCCCGCCACGGGGATTCGAACCGCCGACCATGCGATCAGCAAGCCCTAGGCACTGAGGATTTACCCACAGCGCCACCCGCTGTGGCTACATAGGCTCTGGTAAATAGAGAGACCATAATTCTGTGGCACAGCACATAAGTTCCATATAGAAAGCCCCAGGTTCAAATCCTGCCATCTTTAGCTAAGGGTGATAAAGGTCCATGTCTAAAACCCTGGAGAGTAGCTGGCAGTCAGTGCAGACCAGGGCTTATGTCAAACTATTTGTCTATCCCTTTCTACACAGTTGAAACAAGTGTGGGAGTAGCCCTCCAGATCTTGTTGAGTGCAGCTCCCACAATTCCTGCTTGGGGCTGATGGGTGTCCAAAAACATCTGGATGAGAACAAAAAGCACCCCATGCACACAAACATTCACACTTGTGTAAATGATACAAAACTGAATGGACAAGTCATCTGACTCAACCATCTTCTTATGCTGAGACAGGACCAAGCTCATTCCTTAAAATTTGTAAAGTGAAAGGCACTCAAACTTAGAAGTCCAGTTTATTTTTAATTTGTTGCTCTGATTTTCTTAGTCTCAAATCCACTATCAGCTACCATCTAGCCTTTGCTTCAGGTTTGGCTCAAGACATTTGGCTGCCTGAGGTGAAAGACAAGTTGGTGCCCCTTCTCTATTTCAGGTCAACTGAACTAGCAATTGAATCTTACTTCAACACTGGTGATGGTATACCGTCCACTGCTCCTGAGGCAGCAAACCAGATTAGAAGAGTCAGGAGTGCCAGAAGGGAATGGTTAGATAGATGGTGAGCAATATCTGGGTAATGTTGTTGCTGTCCCCAGCATCCGCCACCTTAGGCAGTAACCCTCAGAGTGGTGGTGGGAGTGTTCCCCACCTCTGCAGTAACCCATGTCTATGTATAAATATCACTTGTCAGGTTTTGGTGATTTCACAGTTTTCTGATAATTTCATTCAAAATAATTTGTATAAGTTCAATAAAATTGAGAGATGAGGCAGCCAAGGTCTATCAGTGTTGATCTTAAACTCATCTATTCTTTTGTTAACAAACTGTGGGGGCAGGGAGTCCTATGAGCCACTGGGAAGCAACAAACTCCAAGAAGCACGTAGGTTATTAATTTCATTTGGGAGGGATGAGTGGGGAAAGATATTAGGGACAATTAGCAATGAAGATTTTCATCCATATAAATGCACCAAGATTGCCTCTAAAGCTATTTAGTTAATTGAGCTATATATAAAAAAGGGTTGATTCATGATCAGCAGATAGACAAATTAATCTTCATTTGAAGCTTGAAAACAAGTCCGAACAATGAGCTTGGACTACAGAAACACTTATTTAATTTGATAAGCAAGCCCCCTGTCCTGAACAGCTGTGTAAACTTTTTTCTTATTGACTTTACAAGCACTTTTACTTAGCTTCACAAGTTGGCCCTGCAGGAGGCTGACTCCGGTAGTAGATTAGGCATTGGTTTGGATCCTTAGACTATTGGGTACCCTGTTAAATGGCTCCAGGAAGGTGTGTCTCTGTTTGGAAGCTCACACAGGGGCCAATGGGCCATAGCACCCCTCCAAACAGCAGTTCTGGTGGGTTACCCCAGTTGGATGCATGGCATAAGGGAACCCCCAACCCAGAACCGACCCAGCCAGAGTATCAATCTGTGGAAAGGCTGGTTGATCCCAGATTACACCCAGTGCCCTCACCAAAGCCTACTTACATATGTAATCAATAAAAGTTGTGGCCTATTTTCACCCAACACCAGCAACCTGTGTCTTTAACTGTGCTTGGGACTGCATTGGCTGCTTACCAGTTTTAGGCTGGGGGACAGCAGTTTGAGGCACAGCCCTGAACTTCTCAGTTGTCCTGCACAGCCAGGTGAGAACACTAACGCCTTCCCCACAGCCATGCAGAGCATCAGGAACTGTTCG
Organism: Podarcis gaigeae; assembly: GCF_964106915.1. Classification (NCBI taxonomy): domain Eukaryota; kingdom Metazoa; phylum Chordata; class Lepidosauria; order Squamata; family Lacertidae; genus Podarcis; species Podarcis gaigeae. The sequence goes on from NC_139691.1 coordinate 38,774,119, forward strand.
TTCAAAACAGACCAATGGAGAATGGGCTGGGAGGCACAGCCCTGGCAGATGGACACAGTTTCCACTTGGGTTTGTCAATTAGCAATATAGAAAAGCTATACCAGGGCCTTCCAGCTCAGACCATTATGGGATTTCCCTTCCCACCTGCCCTGTGCTGTCTGATCTGTGCTGTCTGATTTTTCCTGCCGACAAATTGGCTAATCTGTGGGTTGTCGCTTAACTCATAGCAATCATCACAACTTTGTGCAGATTAGGCATTGGGTAGGGTTCTCCTTAGACTCTTGGGTGCCCCACTAAAGGGTTCCAGCAGGGAGAGCTCACACAGGAACTGATGGGTCATAGAACTCCCACACACAGCAGTTCTGGTCTTTTGCTTGATTTGATTTATGTCATAGGGGAACCGTCAACACAGAACCAACCCAGCCAGTGTACCAATCAGCAGGCAAGCTGGTTGATACCAGCTTACACCCAGTGCCCTCACCAAAGCCTACTTACATCTGTAATCAAGAAAAGCTGTGGCCTGTTTTCCCCTAACACCAGTGCCCTGTGTCTTTATTTCCTGGTGTTGACCTTGCCTGGCCACGACCAATCTGCACTTGGCACCACAAGCAAGCTGTGTAAACTTTTTTTCTTCTTGACTTTACAAGCACTTTCACTTTGCTTGAAGAAGCTCAGGATTCTTTTTAAAAAAAATCTTACCTCGCTTTTCTAAGTAGTGTGGTGTGAATAGTTAAGAGTGTCAGAAAGGTACTGGGGACAGGCAGTTTTGAATGCTCATTCAGCCGTAAACGGCTGGCTTGCTGCCTGAGGCCATTTCATGTACAAAATTGACCAGACTGGCAGCTGAATTTTCTTTCAACATCTTCCACTTCACCTGAGGCCAGCAGGCTAACTTGGTACAGGACAGGTGAGTAAGGGCAATAAAAGTTGGCATGATAGTAGTGTATAAATGATGGCTAGTGTGATGGATAGTGGATAGGAAAACATTTCCTTCTCTCTCATAGTAGCAGAATCCTTCAAAAATTAAAAACTAAGCATGACTTCCCATCCATCTCTCACATGGATCATTTGTCCCATCAAACTCAGCTTCCTAAGAAACAGGGTTAGCCGGTGTCTGTATTTAGCCCTGTTTTCTGGACACATCGCACTGTGACAGAATGCAGAGAATTGACATCCAATGAAGCTGAATTATGGAAGGTTCAGGAACAACAAAAGGAATTGCTTCTTCATACAGTGCACAGCCAAACAATGGAATTCACTCCCATAGCAGGGGAAGTTGGGCTCCAGTTTGGATGGCTTTAAGTGAGGACTAGACAAATTAATGAAGGACAAGTCTATCAGTAGCTATGAGACATGCTCCACTGGTGGAGGCATTGTATGCTGGGAATTACAACTGGGGAGATTGCCATTGCCCTCGGAACCTGTTTCTGGGCTCCCCATGGACACCTGGTTGGCCACTGTGAGAACAGTATGCTGGACTAGATGGGCAGGGCTCTTCTTATGTTCTAATGCATGAGACCCACCAACCCAGTTTTTCCCCTCTGCACCACCCAGCATCTGCTTCATTCAGCTTCATGACAGTGTCAGCCCTGGGAACAAAGCTCACTGGGTGATCATGGGCCAGTCATTCTCTTGCTGCTGCATAGCCTACTTCACACAGGTGGGGATAAATTGGGGGAAGGGGCTGTGTTTGCCACCTAAATGAAGAAAGGTAAGAAATAATGGTCACATTTCTATCTTCCCTTTCCTTTTTTTAGTTTCAGTTTTTATTATTATGCAAATTTAGTTCTTTGAATGCAAATTTTCAGATATCAGTGGTGGGCGGGGCCAGAGACAAGAGTAGCTGAGTCAAAGAATGCAGAATGTCCCTTTGTACAGTATGGTAATGTTCACATTACTGCTTTACAGCAGACCAGACTTACTTCAAATGGCAGCCTCCAAGGGAAGAACTACACCTTTTTTCTGGTAAAGAGGGTATCCAGAAGAACCACATACACGTGGAAACAATTTTGTGTGCTTCCAGTTGTCACAGGACCACTGATGCACAAGTCCTTTTGTACCCAGAAGAGGAAAGAATGGTGGTGGAATAGGGTGGCACGGGGGAAGGGTGGAGCAAAACAGGGATGTAATGGGATGAAGGCTTATGTGCTCACTGCCAACATGTGGGGGGAGGAAAGGAACCCTCACACAAAATGGTCACCATTTGTATTCACAGTGTAGACTTTGCAGTGAGCTTCTCCTCTGCCATCTCCAGTCCGGTTAACATCTTGAGTGTTTAGACTCCCACTGACGTACAGAAGGACCTATTCAGTCAGTGTAAGGTACTAGACCAGGAGGGTCCCAGACTACGAACACCTAATACTGCTGAAAGACATCAATGCCAGAGTCAGGGACAATCATCACACATGGGATAACTGCATACGCCACTTTGGTATTGGCAGCATGAATGAGAACATGCATCTTCTCTCCCAAGGCAAAACAGCGAGGGTTCTGGAGACATCCATAGTCAGGCCATTGGCACCAGCTGGAACTTTATTGCCACCAGGGGATGAGTACTTAACTGTGTTCGTGTCGCAAGGATCTACCACCGTGCTAACTGTGACACTCCCTGATGGTAAGCAATATCCTTCTCCAGCCAAAGAGGACCCACAGCACAAAGCAGAAATTGCAACCTCAAATCAACACTATCAGAACAATAGCCATACCTGAATTTTGTGAATGCTTCTCCGATTCCATCAAGCTAGCACTACTGAACTATTGAGACAAAGCAAAGTGGAACTATCAAAGCGGCAACCTACAACACAGCTATGTCCTCTTTTGGCAAAAGAGAGCAGCAGATCCCAAACTGGTTTGAGGCTGGCATTAAGGACATGGGTCCTGTTATTACTGCAAAGTGTGAGGCTCTTGTGAACTACAAGTGTGTGCCCTGCAAAAAGACATTTGCTACACTGAGAAAGGCAAGGAATGGTGCCCAGCAGATTGCCAGACGATGCACCAATGACTACTGGCTAAAGTTGTGCCAGAGCATCCAACTTGCTGTTGACAGTGGCGACACTTGTATGAAAAAAGACATTCAACTAACAGTCAGGAAAACTACACCACTGAAAACATTGTCTGGAGAGATCATCACAGACCACAGCAAGGAGATGAAGTGACGGGCAGAGCACTATCAAGAACCAAACTCGTGGGAGAACATGGTCTCCAACATAGCAATTGACAGTATCCAGACTCTGTCTGTCTTGGAGAAGCTGGATGTCCCTCCCTCCCTTGATGACTTGGAGAATGCCATCAGCTCCCAGGCTTGTGGTAAAATCTTTCTGCTAAAAGGATATTTTGTACTTGTTCAGTTGTAAATCATAAATGATGGGTTATCTTTTTAGGGATGAGCCACTCAGTTCTATCCGGTAAAATAAGTCCCTTGCCTGAAGGCATGAGGTCCAATGAGGCAGTCACTTCAGGACAGCAGACTCCAGACAGCTGGGAGGGGCACCACTGCTACAGGTGCCTCCACTGCATGCCCTCCCGCTGCCACCACATGCTTGCCACTCACATCCCACCCCCATGTGCTTGCATGCCTGCACTGCCACCCACTCCTCTCTGACCTCCTTTTACTGCTAGGGCTGCTTCCAAGTGATGGAAAAGGAGAAGGAACTGGCAGGAGGGGGTGGCATTTTCAGTTTTGCCCAGAGTGGCAAAACATCTGAGGGCCGCCCCTGTTTGCTAGGATCTGGGGTTTCATGTGCACTTATGCATTGAGTTCAATGGAGGGACCTGATCCATGCAAGGGAATGCATGTGTAGCTCCACTCCCTCCATGCATACACAGGAACGCTGGCAGTATCAGCTCCAAGCTTCATTAGGGGAGTGAGGAATGGGGCCAGGGCCATCTTACCCATAGGCACTAGGGATGCGGGGCACCCAGGCTCTGGGCTCTCAGGAGCACCAGGGCAAGAGTCCGGGGCCCAAGAGTTGAGTCTGGGGAAGAGCCCACCCTTCGGTCAAAGCACTGCAGCGGGTTCTTCACTGTGGGTGGCTCTGCGCCGCAAATTCAGGACAACTGAGGCAGCGAGACATTGAGGCAGCCAGCTCTGCCCTCCTGTGCGCCTGGGACTGGGCAACCTGGGAGGGGGCACCAGGCAGATCTTTGCACCCTGGCACCACATATGCTTAACACAGCTCTGAATGGGGCTTGAGCTAAATGCCCTCAGTGAGCCCCTTCTCTAGCTCTCTCTTGCTGCTGTTACCACTACCTATTCACTGCCTTTTAATTTGGTTCCAAAGAGGATGACTACCCAGATGAAGAGTGAAAGGTAAACAGGAGCTGCTGCTCCTCATCTTTGCTCCTGTTGCTTGCTTAGAAGGGGCAAGTGAAGTGAAAGGAGGAGGAGGAGGAGGAGAAAAGCAAGAGGAAGGGAAAGGAGGACCAGGAGACCCCAAGGGTTGTCAGTGGGCTTGTGCTTTGAAGCTCTTGAGCAGGGAACTCGGACCTGGGCTTCACAGCTTCCCCAGCTGTGTCCCCTACTGGCCCTACTTGCACCCTCCATGAGCATTTTTGACTGAATGGAATGTGTCCTTGAACCTGGATATTGCCTTTTGCCTCTACAGAAGGCAGAGAAAGAGGTGTGTGTGTGTGTGTGTGGAAACTAGTCTATTGCACACGCATGCATGCAAACACACACACACACAAATTTGCATTCATTGCTCTGCCCATGCTATCCTCTGGTTCCAACATGCCTCCTGAAGGTTTTCAAGAAAGGAGTGTGGCATTCGGGGTACAAAAGGTTCTTCTCTCCCCCCCCCCCCCCTTTACTCTTGTGCCTTTGGAAAAGATCACTAGCATTGAGTTAAATTATGGATCTAATGATGGCCCCAAATGTGCTGAAAGGAAACAAGCAACTTCTGGCTCCATCCTAAAAAACAACCTGGGCAGAGCCCAAGAGGTGATCAAAGTGAATGTAGGACATGGCTTTTCCTTGGTCCATCCACAGAAGTGCTTAGAAAGACATTAATGTGAAACTGTAGTGAATGTCTGTTGCTATGCTTTGGCATCACCAAACCTGTATAATGAAAACCAATGCAGCTTAATTAAAGTACTTAGATTTAGCAACACATTGAATAACAATGTGTCCTTTTGCAGCATCTAAATCCATTGGAAAGAGTAAATAATGTTGCCCTTGGCATTCAGATGGCCAGCGATCATTTAGTGTCTAGACATGCACAAGCGATATACTGTGTAGCTTATATTGATTAGCTTTTTAAAGCTGCATGTTGTTGGATGGGCATAGATATACCCATTGCTTTTAAAAAAGTTTATTCCAAATATATTTCTTTCTAATTAAGCTAAATAGCAATAAAAAGTTCAGGTTCTAATGCATTCTATGAAATACCCACAATGTCTCCTGGTCCTGGATATATTTCGCAAGGAGTCTTGTTTTTCACTGGGCTTCTGGAATTTGCAAAGTGTTTTTGGAAGAACAGCAGCGCCACCTAAGGGTTATCATTCTACATGCTGCTAAAGGGGAAAAAGTTATTTGTCAAGTTCTGAGCTAGGCAGTTGTGTCTGTGTTGGTTCACTGCTCTCGAGAAGACCTCTTACCTACATAAACACAGTTGCAAGAAAATATGTTTGCCACTATGACAGGAATTGGAAACCTGTGACCCTAAGTGGGTTTGGACTGCAACTTCCATCATACCTGACCATTGATGCCTGGGGTCGATGGCACCTGGAATCCAGCAACAACTAAGGGGACCGTGGACCTGTACTAAAACATAGTCATATTTGGGGCATGTGTTTAACCACTCATCATGTTTCTTTCAAACTTTAAGAATATGCACAATGACATTTCCCAGAACATCTTCAAAACTGCATGCAAAGTGTTGACCTACCATTTGCATAGCATATGCAAATGTTGCTATCTGACCTATTTTGTCTGTCTTGTTGTCATTAATTTTGCCAGAGGCTTTCGCTGCAGTCTCAGTATTGATGTGTGCTCCTGTTCATGCATAAAACACTTCCCATGGATGAAGCAGAGCCATGCATACATTCCTTTGTAATTGTGGATGAGCTGTGTTTTATCAATCTGCATATGTGTGTCAGTAATACATGGTGGGAAGATAAATATCAGCTGAAGCAAGGGCTTCGGTGAACTGGGTATGCATTGCACTCTGTACAAAATTCAGAAATCATTGTATTTATCTTACCCTATTTATTTTGTAGCATTTCTCTCCAGCCCTTCTTCCATCATGGAACCTTAGGTGCTGTGCATTGGGATTCATTATATGTCTTTTCACTTTCAGAAACAATACTCATAATTTTGACCTCAAAAGCTCAAGGAGAAATTAATAAGCTGGGAATTCTGGAAGCAATTGCACTTATTTATCACACTTCTGAAGTAAGGTCCTTAGGTGCTGAGCTTTCAAAGAGTTATTCTTGCATAAGCAAAGTAAAGGCCAGCTCAGCTGCTCTGTTTGGGCCTTGGCATCAACACTCAGCATCTTTAAACTGTTGCCAGTTCCCCAGCACGGCACAGATACTTGCCCACAGATCCTTGCAGCAGTTGAGAGTATGAACCTCCATTTTAAGTTTCTGGCAATGCTCTGATACCATGAGGAATCTATAGGGAATTTTAAATAGTTGCCACCCCTGTACCCAGATATGTCCTGCCTCACCAGAAAGCAATTTACTGAATTCCCTAGTACTGCACGAAAGCTTCCATGTAACAACGTGATATGTATTTTCACAGCATGCTTGCTACACTGACTCCTGGTGTACTTGATAAACAAGAACATGCACTTGCTTACCTGAGTTTGCTTGGCATTGTTGCTATGTTTGTCTTGAAAGTGTGTAAAACAGTACATAAGAGCCTACTGTATCAGGATGATGGCCCATCTCGTCCAGCTTCCTTTTCTCACACTGGCCAATTCGATGTGTGTAGGTAACCTGCAAGCAGCTCACAAGCACAACAGCACTCTGCTCACCTGCAATTTCCAACAACTGGTATTCTGATGCACAATGCCTCTGATAGTGCAGGCAGAACATAGCCTTTGTGGCTAGTAGCCACTGATAGCCTTGTTCTCTATGAATTTGTCACTGGGCACCAGCACAGTACTCGGTGCACCACAATAGTCATGTACATACAGTCTATCATTGTAGTGAATGGCTTGTCATACTTTACACTGACAAAACTAGCAGAGAAAGCTGCCCCATACCAGTCTAACCAAACTAGCTCCATATTATGTACAGCAGGAATGAGGAAGCAAGGGCCTTCCAGTTGTTGGACTACAACTCCCATGAACCCTGGGCATTGGCCAACAAGATCTGTAGGGTCACCACTTCCCAATTTCTGATCTTCATCCTGGTCTACTTGTAGTGGGTCTTTAAGGTTTCTGAAAGGGATCTTGTCCAACCTTACTTGGCGATGCCAAGGATGGAACATGGAAACTTTCACATACTAAGCACATGCTCTACCACAGAGTTACACTCCCTCCCCCAAGTGAGTTGTGTATTCCCTCGTAAGGAGGATTCCAAGGCTGTCTCTGCTGGGATCCTCAGTTCTAATGAGTTTTCCAATTGGCAGAGATGTGCATCATCGTCTCTAGCACATGATGCCATTCAGCCATTCACCATTTATCCACATCTAATTGGCCAAAGGTCCTGCAGGTCTGATCTAATTACCAGGGTGGGATGTTTTAGGTTTTTAAATGTGGTATCCATCCCTTTCTGACCTTTGAGGGATACTTAGGAGAGAGATGGCCTACTGCAGGATTTATTGCCAATTCAAAAGAAGACGCAGCATTCATCATTTTTTATTCCTCAAGATGCCTGGGACCAAAGAATTATAGGAGACTGCAAGGTTGTTGTGGTTGTTGTTTTTAGCCCTGCTTGTTAATTTCACCCAAGCCAAGAAGTGAAGGAATTCATCATATGAAAGGATCCTTGTTTTGCAACTTTTGATGTTATTTTTGATGTAGTTCTTTACTCTATAATAAAATATTCCCATCTGGTAAGAGTGCGCTCTAAAGCATATCAGTTTTCATCCACGCTTTTTAGCATTATCTCCTATTGATTTTTTTTATTATTGTTTCCATACTGGATAAAAAAAGACAAAGAAGAAGAAGAAGAAACAATAACAGATTGATGTCAGGCAAATGGATTCAAATAACAAAAAGAGAACTTACATCAGTGTGGACTTTAGAAAGGTAAGCAAACAAGAGAGTCACTGCTGAGTTAACTTCAGGGCAAACAGCATGGCTAGCCTTTAGGTGTTGGCTGGGACAGAGACAAAATTCTCTGGTCTCACAAGTAGGCCTTTTGCTAAACCTTTGCTTATTTGGGGCCACCCGGAATGCCAGTAAGCCTTTGGTTTTGAAGGTTGTTAGCAGAGAATCCTAGCTAAGAGTTTATGGTTGCAATCCTGTGCACACATACCTAGAAGTAATCCCTTTGAACTCAGTAGAACACAGAATACTTGATGGAAACTCTAGTTTGCAACTTAGGGCCCATCTGCACTATATATTTAAAGCAGTATCATGGCACTTAAAAACAGTCGTGGCTTCCGCCAGAGAATCCTGGGAGTAGTAGTTTGCTAAGGATGCTGAGAATTGTTAGGAAACTCCTATTCTCCTCATAGAGTTACAGATCTCAAAGTGGTTTAACAATAAATTCCTCTTCCCAGAGAGCTCTGTGGTGAGGGAAATGGAGGGGGGCACCTCCTAACAGCTCTCAGCATCCTTAACAAACTACAACTCTCATGGTTCTTTGAGGAAAACCATGACTGCTTAAAGTAGTGTGGTGCTGCTTTAAGTACAGTTGGGGAACTGATAAGTGATATAGTAGCAGTTGCAGCAGCAGTACACATGGTGGTGTCGACACACCCTCCAAACACCAGCATCACTGTTCCTTGCTTGTATGGGCCTGCACTGAGGTGGAGGCGAGATTGAGGTTGCATGGGCACACCAGTGGGACCCCAACTAACAATCTTGTGCTCCAGCTGGTGCACCCAAATGGCCCTGACCTCCTCACCTCACTTCCCCAGCCCTGTCCAGGCAAGCAGAGATCTAGTCTTATAAGGGTGGCCTCGTGGCTTCCCACCACAACACTCATCACTACTGAGCAGTAGGGCAGATCTGTTTTGAAAGCTAGATCATATCAGTGGCGTAGCGTGGGGGTGCAGGGGGGGCCGGCCGCACCGAGCGCAACATCTGGGGGTTAGGGTTAGGGGGCACAAATCCATGGGTTAGGGGGCACAAATTACTTGCCTTGCCCCGGGTGCTGACAACCCACGCTACACCACTGGATCATATCATTTCCCTCCACAGTGATGTTCTAGTCCAGGAAAGGTGAAAGTCTGCTAGCCTGAATTCTTCTTGGATTGTGAGAATGAGGGTACAATTATTTTAAGAGAAGATGACTCTAGTGAGCTTTATGTATGCATACCATGGAACCACCTCAATGCTAACATTGAAATAAAATACATGTAGCCACATTAACTATTTCACTGTACTTTATAATAGCTTCATTATGCTTTCTGCCTTTTCATGGTTCCTTTTAGATTTGGCCATTATTCTGTGCAAAAGTGGAGTAAGAAATAACAAAAGGCTGGGAGCATCCAGTGTCATAGCACTGCTGGAGAAGTAAGCAGGTCCGGACCTAATCAGTTGCCTGCATAGGAGACCTCTGAAAGCCCAATATTTTCTATACAGGAAGGACTGGCTTGATATATAATAAATAGATCAACATCATCTTAAAGACGTCAAACTAGCTGTCAACTCTGATGCACATTAATTCCACCTGAAGCTCTTCAGAACAGCAGGGCAGGCAATTTTTGTCAAACTGGTGATTGCCTTGGTAAGTTCTCATAAACAGCAGAGCTGCTCTCCTCATTTAGAAATAGTGATTTAGTTTGAGGAATATGAGCAGTGTCAGTGAGCAATTAAATTTTAATTGAGCATAAAATAAAGTCCACTTGCTAGTGTATATTATCACCAAACTACTTGGAAAGACACCCAAGACATTGTGTGTGTGTTTTCCTTTCTCTCTCGGAAAGTTACAGAGAGGTCGGAGGCCTCTGAAAGAAAACAGCAGGACATAAAAAGATTTCCACATAAGAAAGCTTTATTTCAGAGCGTTATCACTTTATCCCTTGAAATAAACCTTCCTATACAGTCATACCTTGGGTTGAAGTAGCTTTGAGATAAGTATTTTCAGGTTGCGCACCGTGGCAACCCGGAAGTAACGCGCTCCATCACTTCTGGGCTTCGTTGCTCGTGCATGCACAGACGGTCAAAATGGCATCACACGCATGCGCAGAAGCGGCAAATTGTGACCCACACATGCGCAGATGTGTGGATGCGGGTTGTGTTCGCTTCTGGATACAAACGGGGCTCCGGAATGGATCCCATTCGCATCCAGAGGTACCACTGTGTAGGGAACCTATAGGGTTATTTCATATATCAGGGGTAGCCAGAATGGTACCCTCCAAATGTTGTGGACTAAACCTCCCATTGGCCCTAGGCTGCATGGTCAGTGGCCAAGCAGAATGAGAGTTGTTGTTGCCTACCCCTGCTGCATACTGTAGACATTAATTTAAAATCTATTTAAAACTGAAACTGGTTGTGTCATTTGACTGGCACTTTGTCAGTACAGCATAATTTAATTTACTTCTGTTTACCTGTGCTTCCAGCCCTTCATGTGTTTTGGAGCCTCATTGGTGAACTGTAAAAAAAACAACAACACAGAGCTGTCTTGCCCATGGTCTGACTATTGGTCCATTTAACACAGTACTGTCTATATCAGTGATATTTGCCATGGGGAGAATCATAGAACTGTAGAGTTGGAAGAGACCCCAAATTCAACCCCCGGCAACGCAGGAATATCAGCTAAAGCATCCATGACAGCTGGCCACCCAACCTCTGCTTAAAAGCTTCCAAGGAAGGAGAGTCCACAGCTTCCTGAGGGAGACCGTTCCAATGTAAAAGAGCTCTTGCTAAGTTTTATTCAGTTCACATTTACTAAATTTGTACTTTTGAAAACAATGTGCAAACTGAAATGGAATTTGCACTGTTAAAGAAACAATCTATCTCTAGAGGCCTGCAGTCTTGGGTTCTACAGATGTTTCTGGACCATGTGTTATTGTCCCCAGCTGCTTTAGCTCAGTAGTCAGATATGATAGTATATGACAGGAGTTGTAGTTGAATATCCTGCTGTGGATGGTGTTTTCCAAACTCTAATGATCAATTGATCCTGAGGGCTTCTGTGCACAGCATTATGTAATTCTCACTGCCCAGCTGATCACGAGTATTTGAAAAGTGCTGTGCACTGCATCAAGTAAGTTCTATCAACTGCCCTCAGGGAAACCAGGTAGGGCTGGTTCAGACTGTGTGGAAGGCCACATAGTTCAGGGCACATTTACTCCTGCCCCCATTTCCCTCTGCTTTCTTCATCTCCCTTCTCAATGCCATTACAGTATTATTAGTTTTTTCTTAATTGACTTAATTTAGTCAGGCGTCAGGTTGAGGGAAGGCTGATCTAGACTGGAAGCCACATGGGACTGGCACAAGTTCCTACAAAGACCCTTCGCATCATCATTGCCATATTATTACTGCTGTTGCTGTTATTAATTACAATGGCCAGTATCATTATACAAAAGAAAAGAAGAAAATGCCTTAAAATGCATTAACAAGATACAAAAAGGAAAACAATTTAAAACCAAGGGGAAAAAATAAAGCAATGAAGAATGCAAAATACATGAAATGTTCCTCCAATAGCATATTGCTAAGGAGAAGTCCTACCCACCTCACTAAAATATGAGCACCACTGGAAGAAACATCTTCATTACCAAATGCCTGGGTAAAAACAAAAAACAAAATTAATCTGCAACCTAAAGATTCCCTTAGGCAGCAGAATGTAAAGAGAACATTCACTGATCAGGGGCCACCACTGAAAAGGCCCTTTTTTCATGTGACAACCCTCTGTCTCTCCCTTGGGTGGGGCACATGGAAAAGAGCCTCTAATGGAGGCTGCAGGGTCAGGATTGGTTCAGACACTCCTTGAACCACATAAGATCTTAAAGGTTTTCTGTGTATAGTGGCAGGCTGCCTTACTCTCTTATCCACTGATATTTTGTTGTTCATTTTCATTTGTTAAAGCTGAGTTAATGTTTCCTCTTCTTAAGCCACCAAAGTAAATCATCATCCTCATCAGGGGCCTACCCTGTTGGACAGGCCTTTCCAGACTCTGGCGAATGAACAATGCCCCATAATGACTGTTATACAGCGTATCGATATAAGATTAATCAAGTTTATTTCTCCTGTCAGTGCCCGGTTGTAATAGATGACAGGCTGCAGTAGAGGCAAACCATCCAAGAAATTATTTGCTAGAGGCTTTGTCAGAAATCTGCTGACATTCAGGGTGCTCTTGACTGTGGCTGAGATATGAAATTCCAGCTTTGTGTCATATATGCATGAGTTCTTTCAGGCTTCTTTTGGCTTTCTCCAGCTGTAAAAAGGTCAGAGGTAATCAGATAAGCCAGGAGGATGCTATCTGTCATTATAATTGACTTGAGCTATGGCATGCAGGAAAGGGGGGGGTCCAGAACAGTATCAACAGTGACATATAAAGAGATGGTAAAGATGCCCCATTATTGCTCAAGCAGGCACCCCTGGAACTAACAGACAATTTCAGACTATCTCATGGCAATAAAGAAATGCCTTCAGGTGTTACATGTGGTGCTTAAAAAAAAAAGTCATCTTTAGCTGCATAGAAGCTTTATCCCCTTGAATGGGAAAGATAAGGGACGTTCAATTTTGAGACAGTTATTTAATTCGTTATTGATGAACAAAGCGTGTGCCTTTTTCTGCTGTGTAGTGGAAACATTTGGTCAGAATGAGACCCAGCTTTGACACATCCCTCTCCCTGCCTCATTCCTTGGAAGAGGCAGGCTTATCATAGAATTGTAGAGTTACTATCAAACATTAATTGATAGTAATGCATCATATTAAACGTCCCTAGATATATTTAACAAATGTATGGGAATTTAACCAATGAAAGTTGTAACCAACAATTGCACTTGTCTGGCTTTTCTGGAGTGAGACAAACCATGAGCCTTGATTCACACAGAACGCTAAGCCAAACCAAGTAGCATGGCAACAGCAGGACTGGAGGAGGACCATTTTTACTGTGGGTACCCAGGCACTCCTACTGTGGGTACCCAGACAGTGGCGTAGCGTGGGGGGTGCAGGGGGGCCGCCGCAACGGGCACAACATCTGGGGGTTAGGGGGCACAAATCCACGGCTTAGGGGGCGCAAATCACTTGCCTTGCCCCGGGTGCTGACAACCCACGCTACGCCACTGTACCCAGACACTCATGCTGGGCCACGGTTTGGCTTAGTATTACATGCAAACTATTTCTAGCATCAGATCTCTTGCAACTGAGCTTTAGGAAAGTGTTCAACAAGTTGTGCTTACAGTAAGGATGGGCAAATCTGCTCACATTGGCTTCTCTCAGTTTCTATCTCAGTTTCTCGGTTTTCCACTCTTAAGTTCAGTTCTCCACATTTTTATCCCAGTTTGAGATTTAACCATTTGTTGTTGTTTTTTAAACTCTCGTGATCAGAGTTTTAGTGCTGATTGATCTTAATTGACACATTTTTGCAAAACAAATTTTCCAAATATAATGCATTTTTATGTTATTTTTGTAGCATATGCATTTTTAATGCACACATTCTCCTAGTATATGCATTTTTCTGCACATTATTTGGCTGCAGAACTGAATTGCAAAATTCAGAGAAGTACACATTTAACAGGATGGTTGTGGTTTGATTCTCATATTGTTTCAAAGTATGAACTAGGTAGGTTTCACCATTATATAGAAACTGAATCAATTTTTCCCCATCCCTTGTTAAGAGTACCTGATGGATAGTGGCAAATTGCACTGAACCTAATATAGCATCTTTCTCATTTCATCAGTCCAAACTGAAAGCATGGGAGAGGAGATAGAATCACTTATCAGCCAAATCCTCTTCACCACTAAGACGCATTGACAGTCTTCTGATAATTTGACTCATCTATGCTACAGTGCAAAGTTCATTTTCTCACATTCTGTCCTCTTTTTTTAAAAAAGGGGGGGAGAGAAAAAGTGCAGTCTTGTTATCTTTCTTCTACCAGTTTCAGACTCCCTTTCTGTGGGTCTTGTTCGTGGTGTGTCTGAAGAGATAATAATGTTCTCTCCAAAAGTATTTGAATGGCATATTCATTGCTGCAAGGTCATTGAAATTCAGAAAGTGTAACCAGTTCTTGAAATAGCAGTTTCTCATGACGGAGCTCCTACTATTGACATGTGAGCATGGCAGGAGTCTAAAAGGAACTCTAGGGTGATGCCCTTTAATAGGGCCACTGAAAAGTCACCAAAGGAGCAAGCAAACGTTTGGTTCCATCAAACCCTTCATCATGCTTGATGTTTTGCGACAGCATGGGAAAAGAATATAAGCCTGCGTGCAGATTTTAATAGTCTGAAACTGGAACGCAAGAGGTATTACTTAATTAGTTTAAGTCTTATTCGGTGTATAAGGAAACCTTGAGTTACACCAAAAGCTGAGACACACAAGCACATGTCCACTGTCTCTTTAAAAATATAAATGCCAGCAACTAATCAAGGACTAGTGGCATGTTGTGTAAAATGTGTAGCTTCAGGCTTTATCTCTGTCCAGGCATTTCCCTCCCTTTTAACATTTAAACGGAAAAGGTTGAAACATTGGGGTATTCTAGTTTCAGTAAAGACATTGAGTGAGTTGTTGAGGACATGATAAAAGTGTATGAAAGTGGACAGAGAGATGGTTATCTCTCTTGCGCACGTAATCCTAGAATTTAGGGTCATCCACTGAAGTTGAATGATTGGACTGATTCAGGACTGACAAATTAAAGTGGTTTTTCGAGCAGCATATGAATGAAGACAAAATGTGGTGATGAATTCACAGATAGCTTTGAAAGGGGGTTAAACACACTCACAGAGGGGATAGCTATAAGTGGCTCCTAGTTGTGATGGCTACATTGCCTCCAGTATTGTTGGTTGTAAGGTACCATCTGCAGGAATGATGAATGGAAGAATGCTTGAAGAATTTCCATAGGCATCTTCTTGACACTGTGAGATCAACGTGCTAGGACCAGATATGCTTTGATCTGACCCAGAAGGGCCACTATTCATACCAAAATTGCATAAAAATTGGCAGATGTGTCTAGCCCCTAGATAGGCTTGAGCTTTCTTTAGGAAATATTTCATCAGTTGACATGACACATTTATTGGCTATTAGCCTATCAAATGACAAGGCCAAAGCATTCTCCCAGCTACAGTGGTCATTGGTTCCTTAAATTAAATGGGGTTAAATAAAGCTGTTTAATTACATTGTGTTTGAGGGGCGTGCCTGAGCATGATTAACTGGAGAAAGGGAAGTAGCATTTCTGAGGATGAGGGGTGGGGGGTGGGGGAAGAATCGTTATCTTGTTGCTGTTTTTCTTCCATGCTTTAGCTTATACCCTTACTTTCTCACTTCTGTGAAATCTTGTGCATTCAGTTCCATACACACCATAATGCCCTTTCAGCATTGCTTAAAGGTGTTCCCATAACTAACCCATACCCCAAGTAGCATTATAATTGGCAACATCATTTGCATTATCACCAGAGGAACTGAGGATTCAAACAACTGGGGACACACAGCTAATTAATGCAGTCAGAGAGGGTTCCCTCAAAGGGATGCATTGTCTCAGGTGTTGATGTTGGCAGCCCTAGATAAAGAAACTTGGTCTGTAAGCTTCCTAATCTATCCACTTCTACAAACTCCCCACAAACATTTTCATGTTCCCCCCTTAACAAATATTAACTAAAATAGCCATTGCAACTAAAAATGCTCGGGCATTCCCCCCCCTCAAAAAAACCCCTTTTAATCTTGCATTTCCCTTTTAACTCCCCTCCACCACCACCCAAAAAAACCCTTTCCCTATAGAAACTGTTTCCTTTTGGATTGCTCATTTGAGCTTTGCTACCCAGGAGGTTGTGGTTAATTCAAAGCCTGGAGTTGTCAGCAAACTCCATACTGTATAATGCAAGTTTGGAATTAGAGGACAAAATTCAGCATAGTAGACTAAAAAAAAGTTTAGGCTTCTATAATGATGCTGTGTTGGAAAAGTTGCTTATGAAATCATACACATAGCTCTTAATCCCACCGGGGCCTCCATCCACCAGCTTGGGGTAAATCCAAAAGGACCTTATAGATGCTGTGGTCACACATTATTTTATCCAGCTGAGTCCTAAACCCACTGAAATTAATGCACAAAAATTAGCATCATCCACCAATTTGAATGGGTCTGTACTGAGTTGGATTAACATTGGATGTTGTTGTTTAGTCGTTTAGTCGTGTCCAACTCTTCGTGACCCCATGGACCAGAGCACGCCAGGCACTTCTGTCTTCCACTGCCTCCCGCAGTTTGGTGAGGCTCATGTTTGTAGCTTCCAGAACACTGTCCAACCATCTCGTCCTCTGTCGTCCCCTTCTCCTTGTGCCCTCCATCTTTCCCAACATCAGGGTCTTTTCCAGGGAGTTTTCTCTTCTCATGAGGTGGCCAAAGTATTGGCGCCTCAGCTTCACAATCTGTCCTTCCAGTGAGCACTCAGGGCTGATTTCCTTAAGAATGGATACGTTTGATCTTCTTGCAGTCCATGGGACTCTCAAGAGTCTCCTCCAGCACCATAATTCAAAAGCATCAATTCTTCAGCGATCAGCCTTCTTGATGGTCCAGCTCTCACTTCCATACATCACTACTGGGAAAACCATAGCTTTAACTATACGTACCTGTCAGGGCTGCCTCTAGGTCCCAGCTCACAGAGGACCAACGCCAGGTTGATGTAATGTACAAAAGTCTTTATTGAAGTTTGGTTTCCATTCCAACGCCAGAGCGTGCAGCCCTACGTCTTAACCTTAGATCGGCGAAGTCCCGTCTGACTCATCACCCCTTCCGCACCAGTTTAAGATCCTAGCCCTACTCCACCTCTTCCGTTTTTCTTTCCTCCTCTGGGTCCTCCTGCCCCCTGGGGTTTCCTCCTTTCTGGACTCTTCTGACGCTGACCCCCCTGAGTCTTGCCCCTCCTTCCGGTGGGCTTTAGGACCTGGCTCCCTATCCGGGCTACCTGCTGTGCCGCTCGCCTGTACATTTGAACTTGGCGCGCGCGCCCAGCCGGTAACCTTCCTCCTGACCGTTTCCCCGCTCTCCGATGGAGGCGTGGTCAATCCTGACTCATCTTCTCTCGCTGGTAGTGAGAACACTGGTCCCGATTCCTGGGACTCCTCCCCCCCACTGCGCTCTGGTGGGGAAGCTGGTCCTGATTTCCAACTGCTGCTCTGGGAGTCCCCGCTGGCCCCTTCCTTCTGGGGTTTCCCCCTTGGCACCCCCCTTGCCCTGGCCATCGGCGCTCCCTTCTGTGAATCTTCCGATTCGCTGGAGAGGCTCGTGGAATCCCTCTGACCGCTGTCACTGCCTCCACCCCCCTCGGATTCCTCCTCCTCGCTCTCCATCTCCGCCCACTCCTGTGCCTCTGCTCCTGAACCCCTGACAGTACCTTTGTTGGCAAGGTGATGTCTCTGCGTTTTAAGACGCTGTCTAGGTTTGCCATCGCCTTTGGATACAACCCATCATTATCATAATTTCATTTACAAATCATTTCCTATGAAGCATCTTGCAACAATAAAAACGATGGGGGGGGACTCGTATATGAAAACAGTGAAAACAATTGTATGTATAAAAACAATTAAAACAATTGCATATATAAAAACAATTTCAAGTCCAAAATAGATATCAGCTTGGATAACATATAGCCACTTAGGAGGGCTACCGAAAGAGTACAAAAAGGACAATAGCAATGGCACCTGCCTGATCTGAAGTGGAGGAGTTCCAAAGGGTAGGTGTTGGCATGCCAAAGGCCCTTCAAAGTATTGTTGCACACCACTCCAATCTGAGCGGTGCAAGATTCCAGGGGTTCCAGGTGCTTGCCCAGGGTTCGTGTTTCAGGGTTCGTGAATGAGGGACAGTGGAGCCTGTTGTGTCTTTATGATATCTGGTTTATTTACACACATATAGTGGTATCTCTGGTTACGGACTTAATTCATTCCTGAGGTCTGTTCTTAACCAGAAACTGTTCTTAACCTGAGGTACCACTTTAGCTAATGGGGCTCCTACTGCCGCTGCACCACCAGGATGTGATTTCTGTTCTTATCCTGAGGTAAAGTTCTTAACCCGAGGTACTACTTCCGGGTTTGCAGAGTCTGTAACCCGAAGTGTTTGTAACCCGAGGTGTTTGTAACCCGAGGTACCACTGTATATACAACCTAGAGCTACAATGTAGGGGTTCACAGCATTAACACCCCAAGAGGGTCTTGCTTATCCTATAGCCTCAGCTTTGGATTCCAGCAGAAATCAGGCATGATCCCCAATCTCTGCATTCCTAGCCTGCTGCCTTGCTTCTAGCTCACAGGACTCAACTCTGATCTCTGGCCTTTGCCTTTCTAACTACCAGCAAGTTGTGGGAAGGAGGCCTGTCCATCCGCTGTCTGACACAGATCCACTTCTGACCCAAACTTAGGCCAATACCTTTCCTCACCAGGGAGCTGGAGCCTGGCTATTCCGGAAATTGCTTAGATTTTAACACATGCTGGATCCAGGAATTAGAAGGATCTCAGCACACAGCCTACTCCCCCACTCCGGGGGGAAATAGGACCATAACAGTATATATAAGATTTCAACCTATACCTTTTTACTTGGGAGTAAGTCTCATTGAATTCAGTGGGGCTCACTTCTGAGTAGACATGTCTAGGGTTGCTATGTCAGTCACCTTTTTTATTCCATCTGAAACGTCTTGTGAGCTGCCTTCTCCTTCATTCTTGCCTCATAAATATCAGTAACCATGTTCTCAGGCATGCTGCCTTCTGCTGATTCGCAAACAGCTGCTAGATTAGAAAGGGGTTCTTATTCTTAAAACTGGGCCTGAGTTACTACTGAAACTTCCAAAAATCTAATTGTCGCATGTTAGCATTCCGACACATCAGGTGAATTTATTCCCAGCTGTTTCCTGTCTTCTCAACAGACAGCCGAAGCTTCCAAAATAATAAAAGGGGCTACATTATGGTTTCTATAGTGTAGGCAACAAACTGTGATTTCTGTTTGCCGCTACTGTGAGATTCACAGATGTTTGATACACAGGAAAGATTTCCAGTAATCACTAAAAGCTCCTGTAGGTGTTGAGATGGCTTTTATCACAGCCGTGGAATATCCTCTGCTGCTTTGGTAAAAGGTTTTTAAGTACTCTTTAAAAACCAAGAAATCACTCCCTTTCATTATTACACTTTTCAAGATGAAGCTTCAGTCTCCATAAACCTGTTTCTGAACTCCTTATTTAGTCATTGTCATGCTAAATACAGCTTCAAAGTCCATTTACATTTGGTCCTCTGTATTTTTAGAATACTCTTTCTATTGCATGGGGTTCAGTTTAGGATAACATCACAGGGAAAATGGGTGAGAATAAGGTACTGACCCCCATAGAATCAATCTAAACTGGATTACAGTTGGAATTTTGTAGCATCATCTTTCGAGTGTGGTGTTAGGAGTGGAACTTGGTGGGCAAAAGCTAGTTTGGGGTCAGATTCCAGAGGAATGTTTTTGGACGTTTCACCAGGAAAACAGAACTACTGTTATTTTAAAATAAGTTTTGGCATCCTTTTCTAAAAAGTGAATTTGTGTGATGGATACCTCTGCTTAAATGTTAAAACTGAGATTTAAGGAGCCCCCTCCCCCAAAAAAAGCCTTATGGGGTACACAGAAACCTACCACTGAAGAATAGGGGTGGATGTGAAATTTATTCTGCCTGCATTTTAAAGGGAACTGAGTTGCTCCCAGACCTATAAACAGAGTGGTAGAGAGTGCTCATGTATTTTTAGAAACCAAAAAATATTGTGATTTTTATGTAGATACAGTGGTACCTCAGGTTACATATGCTTCAGGTTACATACACTTCAGGTTACAGACTCTGCCAACCCAGAAATAGTGCTTCAGGTTAAGAACTTTGCTTCAGGATGAGAACAGAAATCGTGCTCTGGTGGCACAGCAGCAGCAGGAGGCCCCATTAGCTAAAGTGGTGCTTCAGGTTAAGAACAGTTTCAGGTTAAGAATGGACCTCCGGAACGAATTAAGTACTTAACCCGAGGTACCACTGTAGCATGATTTTTGAGTTTGGACTCATCACATCCAAAATTGGGTGAAGTCAATCCAAAATCATATTTCAATCTGCCATCTTGATTCAAAATGGCAGCTGGTGTCAAAGGGTAGTGAAGGCTGCTGCTGCCACCTCAGGCATCCTCATACCAAGTTTGAAAACAATATATTAAAGAGGTAGCCAAAATGGTAGAAAACAAGTGGGAAAATGGACAAAAGGACAAACCATTTTTCAAAATATGTAGAAGATTAGAATGGAGCTAGGAGTTTGATTACACACTTCTCCAAATTTTGTGATGGAGTTTCAGCTGGAAAAAGTGAGCAAAAAACAGAAAGATATGGGGAGGATGCCTATTTTATGAGGAAGTGCATTTTAAAAAAAATTAAGGGACAAAACTGGTCTGTGATTCAGCACACGCAAAATTTCCACAGAATGGAAATGGGCTGATTTGACTCTTCCTACCAAAGGGTCTTAGAATCGTAGAATTGTCAAGTTATAAGGAACTCCAAGGGGCATCTAGTCCAATCCCTAAAATTGCCAGTTGCCAATACTCCTTTATAGGAGAAGGTGATGAAAGCTTCAGGTATTCTTAGAGACACAGATTCTTTAGATACATTCCAATCTGAGTTCAGGCCTGGCCACAGAACAGAGTCAACCTTAGTATGATTTTGCAGAGAACAGGACTGGTCAAATATAACCTTGCTCCTGCATTGGCATTTGATACCATCAACCATGGCATCCTCCTAGATTTGTTCCAGGAAATAGAATTGGGAGCACTGCATTACAGTGAAACACCTGGTGAGAAAAGAGGGCCTTACCTTCTCCTGGTTTCTTGGCCTTCTTCTCATTCTTCTCTTCTGATGTCCCATCCCCTGACAGCCCTGGATGGCTCGGGGGGGGGGGGTAATTCAAGGCAACCTGTGTAGATCTGGGGCTGCCTCAATTCAACACAGACAAGATCCAGATCCCTCCAATTAGGCTTGGGAGTCAGGCCTTGGCCAAACCCAGTGCACAGCACTACTGTCTAGGCCAGTAATATATCTACCCCAAGTTATGCATGTACTTTAGAAAAATGATTCAGCAATCATGCTTGTTCTTCTCCCCACCCATAAATATTGATTACAGTCCATATACGTGTATCAACTCTATGATTTATCATTGCAAGCACAGTAAAGTTTTCTCTCCCCTTCCTGCAGCAAAGGTTCTTGTTGCATCTTGTGACGAGGTTAATGAGGGATGTGGCAGGGGACTGTTTGAAAGCAGCAAACTTAACCATTGGATGAGTTTTATTGAAATACTGGATGCTGTCACTCATGACATATCCTAGCAAGCATGTTTCTCTCCTTCACTGTGGAGTGATGTTGCTTTCTGTACCCTCTTAATTTCAGACCAATTTATTTAGTGACACTTCTTAAAATACTTTCTGCAGTGGCTGAGTGCTACAAAAACAGTTTTCTTTTCCTTTTTGTTTCTTTTTTCTACGGAGAAAGCAATTTATTTATTTTTTTATCAATAGCAGCCCTGACATTATCAGATTGAGTGGTTCACATCGATTTTCTGCCTGTGTATATTTTAATTGTGTTGATTTCAAGGATCTGTACTACAGCGCAAGTATCACAGGCCTTCCGCTCATTTCCACCACCACCCCTTCAAAATGTTATTTCGGTGGCAGCAATAGTAGGGGAAAATTACTTCAGTCTTGAAGAATACTTAAAACAGCAAGGCATATTTTCAATTCCTTATTTGAACAATAGTCACTTATTCAAATCTTAACCAGTGGATATAAAAAAGAAAGAGGTTCAGATAACTGGGAAGATAAAAAAAGCCCTGCTGGATCAGTCCAACATCTGGTTCCCACAGAGGCTAACCAGGGGTAGCTCAGTACTGTTACTACATACTGAGAAATGCCCTTTGTGCAATTAATGTGTCCCATCACCCTCGCACCACAAACCCTGAAGAAATTGATTTTTTTGTGGCTAGGAACATGATGGGGAAATGCATTGAAAAGTGTGAAATGAATGAGTGACCAATAAGAAGACATATAAGCACCCTCCCAGTAAATCAGGACGGATGCTCATAGTCATTTAATCTCTCCACAAACAAGTAAGAATGAATACTTAATAATCCATGTAAGCTTTCTGAAAGCAAATTAATGCTCTATAAAAAGGTCATTGGGAGCAGCCCCAGATGCCTATGTACTTAAGCAAAACAGCACTTTCTCCTCCTATGGTTTCAAGCAACTGATATTCAGAGGCATTACTGCATTTGGCAGTGAAGGTAGAACACAACCATCATGGCTAGTAGCCATTGATAGTCTTGTCCTTCATCAGTGTGCCTCATCCTTTTCCAAAGCCATCCAAGTTGGTAGCCACCACTACCTCTTGTGAAAAAGGTGCTGCAGCCCCTTCTAGATTACAGCATACATTAATTAAAATAGATGCCTGCGGCCAATGGTTTGATTGGTTACTTTGGATCAAGTGCCTTGCCTATTCAGCTTTGGATCATGTGTACAATTCCTCTTTGCCCATTTTCTCTCCAAGTTCTTCCCTCTGGCTCTTCCTTCCAGACTCTTCATTTCAGACTTTCTTATTTAGTTATTTATTTATTACATTTTAAACTCAAACCCCTGGGATTTCACTGAGAGTGGGTTACTGGCCCAAGAATATTTAGAGAGCCACTGATATTTAGAGACACCGAGGTCCAGTGCCGAGGGCCTTCTGGCGGTTCCCTTGCTGCAAGAAACCAAGTTACAGGGAACCAGGCGGAGGGCCTTCTCAGTAGTGGCACCCGTCCTGTGGAACGCCGTCCCATCAGATGTCAAAGAGAGAAATAACTACCAAACTTTTAGAAAACATCTGAAGGCAGCCCTGTTTAGGGAAGCTTTTAATGTTTAGTAGGTTATTGTATTTTAGTGTTTTGTTAGAAGCCGCCCAGAGTGGCTGGGGAAACCCAGCCAGATGGGCAGGGTATAAATAATAAATTATTATTATATTGGTTCATTGGGGATGTGTAGTAGCTCCTGGGGTGTGGTCTGAAGGCACATGACACCACCAGGTTCCTGAAGCTAAGCTGGTCGAGGTCTGACCATTGTCAATCCAGTAGGTGATTTGGAATTTCCAATTTACCTGAAAGATCATATCACCCATTATATACCCAACTGATCACTGTGCTGTGCAGGGCTTTCAACAGATGCCATCTTACCAGGAGGTCAGTTCTTCACAATGTAAGAATCAGGCATTTAGTGTTGTGGCATCTACCCTTGGCTATTCTCTCCTCTTGAATACTAGACAGCTGGGAGTAGAGCCAGTTCTGACCAAGATGGCAGCATAATCCTGCAGCTCCTCTGTCACCCGGGCATAATTATATATAAAACTACCTAATGATAGCAAATAATAACAGATGAGTGAAACCTTAGCAGGCTATGACCAACAGGGTGACCAACCAGAGGTCCATAGCAAAGTCTCAGGAACAGCTAATCTAAAGGGAGTGGAGGGTGGGTGACTCGAAGAAAATGTGTGTGCAATGGTGGGGATGGCTGGCGCGGCTGTGTTTGAGCAGCAAGCCACACCCCTGTCGAGCTTCCCTATTGGGTGCGCCCAACTGGGGAGGGGCGTGGCGCCAGCCCTGGAGTTGAAGCAGGGGGCAGAGTGCCCCCTGCATGATGCAGGAATCGTCTCCCGCTCACAACCCCTTCCCTCCTGGGAGTAGGAAAGGCTTTGCTTTGACAGCTGTCCAGAGAGTAATTCAAACATGACACCCCAAACTCCTAAGTTCTCTAAAGATGGACAGTATCTGCTATTGGACTATTAGACTATCATCTCTGTTGTCTTTTCAAAGTCTACTGAAAATCTTCCTCTTTCAACAACCCTTTTAAGCTGAACCCAGTCTTCATCTGTACTGAAATTCCAAAGAAGAAGAAGAAGAAGAAGAAGAAGAAGAAGAAGAAGAGGAGGAGGAGGAGGAGGAGGAGGAGGAGGAGGAGGAGGAAGAAGATTTTATTGATTTTCACTTGTTTGCCACCCTGGATTCCTTGGGATATAAATTAAATAAACAAGGAAACATAAGGAATGATGGAAATGCAGATACTATATGTATTTTTCATTCCATTTATTTATTTAACAAGATTTATATGAAGCTTGATTTGTGTGTGTGTGTGTGTGTGTGTGTGTGTGGTCA
The DNA here is from genome assembly GCF_964106915.1 of Podarcis gaigeae. Classification (NCBI taxonomy): domain Eukaryota; kingdom Metazoa; phylum Chordata; class Lepidosauria; order Squamata; family Lacertidae; genus Podarcis; species Podarcis gaigeae. Next base: position 38,798,547 of record NC_139691.1, read on the forward strand.
TACATGGTATAAAATGGTTGTTGTTGTTGTTGTTAAAATTTGTCTACCGCCCTACATCCATAGATATCAGGAGTATATTATAATTTGTATTATAATACAAAAAATACAAAATGCTTCTATTGATATTATATTGGTATAAAATATTAATTAAAAATAGCAGTCAAAGCAGACTTTAAACCAGGAGACAGAACCATCAAATTATTTTATCTATCGGCAGCTTTAAAAGCAAATATACATGATAAAATTCCATATCTGGGTAGGCTTTCTTTTTAAAAAAGAAAGAAAGGTCTGATCAGAGGTGAAAAACAGTACAGCCAAAGCTCCTGCTTGCTATCTGCAGGAAGGAAGTTCCAGAGTGTAGCTGCTGCCAACCTAAAGGATTGAATTCTTGCAGGTGTGGAACAAACATTATGTGGCACTTGCAGAAATGCCCATTCTTCAGATCGAAGAGGCCAAGTGGGAAAATATGGGATAATGTGATCTTTCAAGTAAACTGGCCCCAAGCTACAGAGGATTTCATATACTAATAGTAACACCCTGTGATCGGCCCAGTTACACATTTATTTCTTTATTTGTTAACAGTGTCTGTAGATCGTCCTATGACAAGAGTTCTCAGGGACGCTCATGATGAGAATTAAAAACAATTAAACTCTTATAATTTCTTCATAAAAGAAGCACAGTTGGCACAGAGAGCATGAATTGCAGGTCCCAAAGGCAATTCCTCTCCGCCAGCATCCACTGCTTGTCACTAGAAGGGATGGGAGGGGGGTGTAGAAGGCTAATTGGTAATGCATTTGTGAGTTTGCAGATAATTAACATCATGGCTGTTTAGTTCTTTGGAGACTTAATGCTGTCTGTTCCTTTTGCATTTCCTCATGTCCCTCCCAGTACTGGACATCACATTTGCATATGGGGCCGCTCTGCCCTTCAGCTGCTCCAGAAACATTTCCAAAGCAGTATCAAGGGGTGGGGCCTATTTAATTCATGTCATTTTAAAACCTAAGGACCCAGAAAATCTGATTTGCTGGACTCTTTCCCCAAAGCTTTTAATTATTCTCTGTTTCATGTGTGTGTGTGTTTAAGGATAGCAATATAATTGATTCAGTTCTCATTTAAAGGCGAACTTGCCAAATTTGCACTTTCTGGAAAATTACAGATAGCGAAATACTATCGTCCTTTGACCTTTGCACTTCTCTGAATTTTGCAATGCAATTTTCCAGCCAAGTACTATGTACCAAAGTGTGTGTACTTTTTCATGTGTTAGTGAAAACAACATACAAAAATGCACTGCATTGGGGGAAATGGCTTTGCAAAAATGTGCATATTGCAAAATCTGCACATAACAATGTGCCTACTAGGAGAAATGAGCAATAAAATGCTGGTGAATTTTCGTAAGCACACTAAATAAATAATTTTTAAAAATCACAAACAGTTGTGGAAATGTGGAGAACCAAACTTAAGACTGGAAAAATTAGAAACTAAGAGAAACTGACGTATTCATCCCATGTGTCTCTCTGTGTGTGTGTCCTTCTGACATTCTTTTTACTATGCATTCATGATTATTTGTGATAAATTTGAAGATAGTTGTACACCAGGGGTCAGCAAGGCTTATCTTGCCTGGGCCAGATTGGTTCTGCAGAGATACCTCTGTGTGCCAGATCACATGCGTGCCCGTGATTTTCGGTGTCTGCGCATGTGCAGATGCGATTTTTGGTGCCGCGGAAGCAGGTCCCCGCGCCGCGTTGCGCCTGTTTAGCACAGCACATGAGCAGGAGGGTCAATTCAGGGGGGGCTTGTGGACCAGTCAAATGACCTTTGTGGGCCACTTCCAGTCCATGGGTTGCTGACCCCTGTTGTACACAATTCTGCTTTTAGCACTGCTTGCACTCGCAAAAGTTTTGGGGTGAATGTGCTTCTTCTTTTCCAATCAGTGCATGTTGCATAACTTCCTGCTGAAATATTGTAGCTATTTTTGCCACAAATGTTCCAGTTTATTTTTTGCCCCACTTTCATTGAGCTATAGCACAACAGTGCCACTCCAGAAAGCAATAAAGCAGTAACTACAGGAAATTATATGTGGACAGTCAAGTATCATCCACCACTAATGCACTATGAATGCAGAATATACCAGCTAAAACAAAACAAAACAAAACTGCCAAGAGGGCCATGTGTGCACTTGGTTTTCCAAGTTGAAAAGTCCTCTCTGTTTCCGGGACTTCGCCTTTTATAGCTACTGCAGTTATTACCTTTCAACTTCTATGCCACATTTCAAAACCAAGTGTCTTTGGCTCACAACTGAAAGGTTATAAACAGCAACAACAAAAAGGCAACAAAATACTGACGTCAAAACCCCATCACTACCTATGAATTACTGGTAGGCATTTAAAGAAATTTAAATAAAGCAGCATTTTTAAAAACACACACAAACAAACACACAGGGACTCTTGGCTGCTTGCTAGGCATGCAAGCTTGATGCAATGTTGCCATCTAGTGAAATTACTAAAATATATGGTTTTGTCAATGAAGCACCGGGTTAAGTGCAGATGCTCTCTTTGATTCATATCAACAGCAGTATGATTGTTACTTCCCAGCCATTGCCCATTAAAACGTCGCCCATTAAAATGCAGCCAAATGTGTAAAATATGGAGCATTTCTAGTACATGTGGGGGTGTGGGGGGTGTTTTTTTTGTTCAGATTTCTAAATCAATTTACAACAAAGCATCACATGTGGAGTCTAACCTTCACTCAAACAGTTGTGAGTATCTGGAAGGCTTGGTTTGGGGGGTGAACAGTGTTTCGGCTGAAACAGTTGAAAGGTAAAAATAAAAGAAGAGCCTTAGTCCATCATCCTGTTCCCTACAGTGGCCAGTCATGTTTTCTGCTGTGTTAGGTAGGGTGGCTGGCACCCGTGGGGACTGGTGGGAAGCGTCAAATCCCAATGGTAAGTGGAGCCAAAGCTAATGGCGGGCAGAGCCACTTAATTCTGGTTTTGTCCCTCTTCTCCTGCCTGCTGAGTTCTACAAGGGCAACACTAATATTAAGAAGGAAAAGGAAGATAACATTAGAAAATACAAAGAGCCTGCTGGATCAGTCAATAGCCACCTGTTGGACTGGTTGTAAGTAAGAAAGCAGGAAAGTGGGGGCTGACTGAATACAGACTGAGGGAACTAGCCTCTATTGGTTACCTACCATTTGTTTCCTGGAATCTGTGAGCCATCCCCTCTGGGGTCCTCTGAAACTCCTCACTATGGAAGATTGAAGTCAAACATAACTATGTATAAGTGACAGTTAGTGCATGAAAGGGTTAAGACCAGAGAGGTCTGTTCCTAGACTCAGATAGGTCACACACCCTTACATCCAGGATGAAGGAAATAAAGCTTCTTCTCTTTCTCTCCCTCAGTCTCTTCCAACTATAAAACTGATGTCTGAAATTGATCCAAGTTCAGACTACGTATTTGAAACTATATGCTATATTTTGTACCCAGGAGTACTCTGCCTGTGTGTTCCTTTCTGCTGTGAGGAATAATGCATGAACCAGACCTTTGGACTTAGTAAGTAAATAATTTTGTGTTGTCTGCTCATTGCTAGAGGGGTAAGTGTTTCCAAGCAGACTAAATAGGAAATGCAAAAGGGTTTGACAACCTGTATTCCATGCTATGATGCTGCTTAACTCTGATAGTGTTTTTAACTCTACTGGGGGCTTTCTCCCACTGGAGAGTGTGCAAAGCCCCCACTTTGAATCTAGGTGCCCAGCCTATTCTTCTTCTGAATCCAGAAGACATGATCAGAAATGAGCTGCTTTACTCAAATCTTCCTTATGCACTAATCACAAGCATCTGGTTGGCCACTGTGAGAGTAAAATACTGGATTTCAAAGGCTTTTGCTTGATCTGATCCAGCAGAACTGCTCTTAAATTTTTATGTCAAATAGAGTATAGGATGTTGTCTTAAACCATGGCAGACTAGTTATACATTAATTACAATACAGCCTGCTCAGTATATCAGTGGTTCCCAGGATCTCAGGCAGAGATTTTCTTCCCAGCACCTCCTCAGCCAGTGGATGAACCTGGGATTTCATAAAGTGCCATTGAGCTGTCATCCTTCCCCGTAACAGCTGCCTTATCAGGCCTAACCAGAGTTATAGTTGTGCCACAGTTATCTACTGGGGAGAAGAAAGGCACAGCATAAAAGGTTGGTTGCAAAGTTTAACATTTTGAATTCCCATTTTTATTTTTAAGAATGTTACTAATTCATAAGAGCTACGAATACATTCTTGAAATTGTGTGGGCAACATCCCATAGAATCACACAATCCCAGAGAGATTTATGGATAGAATTTCCATTGGCCATCCTGCAGAATCAGTGCTTGCTTCTCAACCTCTCACCATGATAAGCAGGACAGAACAAATCAAGAACACAGACCCAGAGAACAAGACAGGAGTCTGGACCACGGAGCAAGAAGGACTGTAGTTGTGTGGTAGAGCTTTTGCCTTGCATGTTGAAGGTCCCAGGATCAATCCCTGATAGGGCTGGGGGAGACTCTTGCCTGAAACCCTGGAGAGCCACTGTCAGCTAGAGGAGATAGGTAATGAGCATGGCCTGAGAGGGGCAGCTCCCAGGAAGGTTCCCAAAGGCCAGTCAGCCATTGGCCTATCCAGTACTGTTGCCTGTGATGAGTCTGCAAGGAGCAGAGCACTTGTGATGTTTCACTTGTCTGAAGAGAGTGTTAATTAATTATTTTACTGATGTGTGTGTTCTGCCCTAGGACCATTTGGCAATAAATAAATAAATAAATAAGCAAGCAAACAAGCAAGCATGACAGCTCTCATAATAACCCATTCAACTCTGTTTGGGAAAGAGGAAAAATTATTGACTATGGTGTTATCTGCCCTTTTCCATTTGGGACAGTTTCCCTTGCTCCCATGAAATTTAGAATTTCTTTAACTCCCATGTTTATGTACAAGCTCAAATATATTGCACTGGCTGCTGACCTCCATTGGTGGAGATATTTTCAATTAAGAAAACATTTAGATAGTAAACTCTCATTCAGTAAAAGTAGTTTTTTAATTAAACAGATGGCGATAACAAAGAAATTAATGAACACATACTTGTTTGCCTGCTCTCCTCATTTGCCTTCCTAAATTATTCAGGTTATGCAGCAATTAAGCTTTAATTGCTTTTAGACAAATGGATATCTCAGGATGAATGACAACGTGTGGCAGAATTTTCTACGGAGCTCACGATAACCCAAAGGCCTGCATGGTTTTTTTCTGGTTGCAGTCCTCAGAGCATTTCCTCAGAGTAGTCCCACATACCACTGCTTTGCAAGAGAGATCAGAAGTGGGATAATTGGCATTCATGTTTGGAGTGTTTGCACATTGACATAGCTTTGGAACAAAGCAAATAATCCCGTAAGGACTGTACCTCAGGGATGACCAACAAAGGCTGGAGTAAAAGCCATGCCATTCTGTTACTGGGAAAGATGGGATACAGCCACATAGACGCTTCTGCCCTGAGAACATGGGAAGAGGCTGCTCAGTCAGGCCAAAGGCTCAACCAATCCAGCATCCTGTTATCACAGGGGCCAACTAGATGCCCATGGAAATCCCACAGCACCCTCCCTACCTGCAACTCTGGCAACTGGCATTCAGAAGTACGCCATCTGTAAAAGTGGTGGTAAAACATAACCATCATGGCTGGTAGCCACTAGTGTCTTTATCTTCCGTGAATTTGTCTAATCCTCTTTTCAAACCATCCAAATTGGTGGCCATGACTGACTCCTGTGGGAACAAACCCCCAGAGTCTAATTATGCATTGCTGGATGAAGAAGTACTTCCTTTGTCCTGAATCAGCTTCATTCAGCTTCGTTGTGTGGCCCTGAGTTCTCATATCCATGTCATCTTGCTTTGGTGACACATACACCAGATTTAAGGACACCCCATTGCTTCTCTGATAACCAAGGAATGTAGAAACCATGTAGAGACAGAGCCCCAGTCTGGTCTCACATTGTAATGTGCTTCATAAAGGTAAAGGTAAAGGTACCCCTGCCCGTACGGGCCAGTCTTGCCAGACTCTGGGGTTGTGCGCCCATCTCACTCAAGAGGCCAGGGGCCAGCGCTGTCCGCAGACACTTCCGGGTCACGTGGCCAGCGTGACATCGCTGCTCTGGCGAGCCAGAGCCGCACACGGAAACGCCCTTTACCTTCCCGCTGGTAAGCGGTCCCTATTTATCTACTTGCACCCGGAAGTGCTTTTGAACTGCTAGGTTGGCAGGCGCTGGGACCGAGCAGCGGGAGCGCACCCCGCTGCAGGGATTCGAACCGCCGACCTTTCGATCGGCAAGTCCTAGGTGCTGAGGCTTTAACCCACAGCGCCACCTGCGTCCTCAGTGTGCTTCATCCTTCACCATTAACTTTACAGGGTAGTTTGAGAAGAAGCAAATGGCAGTGCAGAAACAGTTCTTGCATGCAGCCATCATTGAGGCCGGCTTCGGCTGGGGAGGGCGGGATATAAATAAATTATTATTATTATTATTATTATTATTATTATTATTATTATTGGTTGGATCTGTCCATCATCTGCTTATGGGTTTCCTAAAAGCATAGCTTTTATTTCAGTTTTTTTGGGGTGGGGAAAGTATTTCTGTACCTCCATGTCATAAAACATCAAGGTGGTGTACAATGTTATTTTAAAAATGTACGTTATGAAGATGATTGTCTAATCAAAACTGAAAATGAAACAGTTGCCAAGGCCTATTAGCATATAAAGGTATTCAATAGCATCTGAAATTCAAAAGCGAGGGTGCCTGATGAATCACCGTGGGAAGATTGTTCCACAGCACAGGACCAACAACAATAAATGCCTGACTTTTAGCTGAGGCCAGTCAAGTTTCTGTAACATGGGGAGAGGCAAGTTTATTGTGCCTTCCCAGATGATGCCAGTGATCACCCTGGAATATAAGGGTTTGGGGAACCCTTAAGCTTTCCTAGATCCAAGTTTTTCAGGGTTTGTATATTCACACAAGTCCCTTGAACCTTTGCCAGGAGTATATGGGCAGCCAGTGCAGATGTTTTAACAGAGGTGTCACATGCTGTCAGATATCTACCCTTGTCAGTAGCCTAGCCACTGCATTCCACACCAAGGGCAGCTGCAAGTAACAGCACATTGCAGCAGTGGTTGGTTGCTGTTGGGAAAGAGGTTGTCAGACAGTTCCATGGTCTGACTCTGAACTACTAGGTCTCATTTGTATTTAACACTCATCAGTGAGGCACATGGTTTTTAGCATGAGAGTACCTGTAATAATACCTTTATAATTTGCATCCGAAAATATAGCTGAGAGTTACTGCTAAAACTATGTTGCTTGTCATTTTTATTTGTAGACTTCTCCTTCTTCTTCTCCTTCTTCTTTTTGTAAATTATAGCCTGCTTTCTCCTGCATTCAAATTAAATATTTGTCCATACATGAACTCAAGCATTTGTTACTAGATGGTGGATTAGTTTGCTTCATTGAAATAAATGTGGCTCAGTGTCCAAATTTTTACTGAATTAACAACCTGGAAATAAACACAAAATAAATAACTAGCTCCAGGTTTTCAGTACTTTTAATCAAACTGTCTCATAAATCTTACTGGAAAGATAAATGATTTGCCTAGATAAATAAATAAATAAAAAGTTGTTAGAGCAGTAATGAATTGCCAGGATTAAAATATCCATTATAACGCCAACACATGTTGCCTTTTAATGCAAGTACATGATCTTGAATATTATTAAGGTTTAAACAAATTTTGAATGTGACAAGCACAAGATTTAATGTGGCACATAAATGAGTTTAAAGAGCTAATTAGATTTTGTTGGGCAGTTCTATGTCTAACGGATATGTAACAGCAGTAATACCAATTAGGCAGGCATAATCACCAAAACAGGTATTAATTTTATCTCGCATCTTTGGCTCTTTACTTCACGTTTACAGGTGGTCTCTCTGATTTCAGAGTGCCAGGGTCCAACCTGTGTCAGTTCCTGTGTGTGTAGACTAAGGATGAAGGATAATTTCATTAAGACTGCATTTTAAAGCAAATCAGCCCAGACTATAAATTCTCAGATTTATATGCAAATTAGAAAATAGTTAACTATAAGGTTGTGCATCAGTCAGAATTTTGTGGTGCAGTTTTGGTTTTTAAAATGTGTGCTTTGCAAGAAAAGTGCGTACCAAAATGCGTATTTTGGGGGGAAATGAACTGAAAAGCATGCAAAATGGCCTATGTTGTGAAAGAAACGAGGGGTGTGTAGCTCTGCTGTTTTTTCAGCTTTTGATACCATTCTTCTGGTGGCGACAGTCTGAGTTGGTACTCGGGGCACTACATTAGAGTGGTTCCACATCTTCTTGGATGCCAGCTCCAGAGGAAGCTCTCCAGCTCCTTGGAGAGCATCGCTTGGTTCTATGGGTTCTCCACTATGGGGCTGAATCCAGACAATACAGAGATGTCGTTAGTAGATAGTTCCTTTGACCTGCTGAGTGACACGTGTCCTGCTCTAAATGGGATCAAAGTCCCTCTGAAGAAGTGGGTTTGTAGTTTGGAGGTTCTCCTGGATCCATTGCTATCACTTGAGAAAGAGATGGCATCAGTGGCACAGAGTGCCATCCATCAGCTTAGGCTGGTAGCCCAACTGCAGCCTTATTTGGATAGGGATAACTTGGCTACAATAGTCTACGTTCTGGGTAACTCAAGATAGGACTAATACAATGTGCCTTACATGAGACCACCTTTGAAAATGGTTCAATGTAGAATGTAGCTACCAACTGTTGACAGGTTTGAGGTGAATAGTTCATGTAGCTCCTCTTCTGTTACAACTATGTTGGCTATTTGTATGCTTCTCAGCCCAATTCTTTATGGCTCCAGATCCCAATATGTTCTGAAATGTCTCTTCCGATATGGATCTACATAGACCCTAGAACCTGCCTAGACCTTTCTCCAAGGCCCCCCTCTAAAGGAGTCTCAGAGGATGTAAATAAGGGAGAGAGCCTCATAAAAACATTATTAATTTCAATGGGTCATCTCCATTAACTTCTGGCGGGGTGTATGTGCGTGCACACACACGCAAGTGTGCAAGTGTGTATTCAATGCTAGTCCTAATCAGAGTAAACCGATGACTGAATTAATTTAAGTGGGTTGACTCTGAGTTGGACTAAGATACATACAACAACTAAAAAAACCCTCAGAGAAGGCACCTTACAAACCTTGCTGAGTAGAGCATTCCACAGATGTGGAGCCACAGCTAAAAATGCCCTCTCCCTCTATACCAATCTGAGCTGAATCAAGTTATTTTGCAAAGCACCAATTGAAATATGAACCAAATCTTGAAATTAGTGTGCACCCCTAGTATTTAATACCTGGCAGCATTTGATAGGTAACATACTACAGTTAAATTTACTTTTCAATTACCAGCAGCATGTGACTTTACAAATCTGACGTTCACCACCACCACCAAGCATTGCAGGAGGACCTGTTTCCAAAAAAGTTGATATTTACAAATTCCTATTCCAAAGGTGAATTTGAAATCCTGAATGTGAGATTGCCAAAATAATAAAAAAAAAACTGTCGAGTATTTGCAAATAATCATTGTCATTCTACTCTGCACAAAATATTCAGAATCTGAACTAATGTCTGCTCAAAAATAGAGATAATGTGTGCCAAAACCATTTCTCTGCATTACTTTGTACTTCTGTCCCCCACCCCGCAAAAAAGCTTTAATGCATTTATGTTTGTCCGCTGCATCTTTGGTCTTCCAAGGATAACAACAACAACAAAGTCTTATCTATTCCTCAGCAGATTCCCTATTAAGCAACAGAAGTCTCTTCCATCTCAGTTTTCTATCTAAACAGGGTGCAGTATGCTCTAAGTGTATAAATAAATAATTTTTTGTAAGAAAAGAACAACACACACACACAGGAGAACTTGCCTGAGACTAGCAACAGACTTCAATGGTATCTTCTGAGACACACCTGACAGGAGAGCTTTGACATGTGAATCAAAGCACACTCGACTAGGGAAAAACTTGTCGTACTCAATTAAAGATGATCTGCGGCAAAACACAGCTCAATCAAGGTGAAGTGCTTCCATCCCTTCCCATCGTGCTCTCCAAGGCTCATCAGAGGCTCTGGAGAAAGCTGTGCCGTGTGGGGTTCAATCGCAGGTAGAACCAAAAGAGACTCTCTGGGATGCACCTCCTTAATGTTCTTGGGGGAGAAAATATTTATTTGTAAATGTCCTTGAAAAAACTTTCATGAGATTCCAACTTCAGCTACAGAACTTAGTTCTTTTAAGGGCATCAGTGATAACGGCTGACAATATCACAGAGGTTAGTCATAAAAGGGACATCAGAGGTCACCAAGTTCAACCCCACAGTCTGAATCTGCAACCACAACATCATTAGCAGATGGCCAATCAGCTTCTATTTAAAGAAGGCTATTGAAAGATAATTTCTTTAGGTTTAGTGAGGTGGGCTGCTTTCCTTTAGGAAAATGAACTTAACAGGAAGGACCATGGCTTAGTGGTAAAGCGAGTGATTTGCGTGCAAAAGGCCACGGGTTCAACCCCAGCTTCTTCAGATAGGACTGGGAAAGAGTAGGAATGGGGGAGGAATTCTATTCCATCTGTATTTATAGGAGAACCTACCTAACCTTCGCTTTCCAGAACAATACGTTATGCTTTATTTATTATTTAATTGTTTAATTTGTATACTGCCCTTCAGCCGTAGATCTCAGGGCATGAAACACAGTCATTCTTCAAAATTCACTCATCTCCAAATTTTGCAATGTACTTCTCAGGTGCAATACTGTATACAAAAAAATGCATATACTGGGATAAAGTGTGCATGAAAATGCATATATTACTAAAAGTAGTTCACAAAAATGCATTATATAAGGAGAAACTGCTTTAAGAAAATGTGCATATTAGGAGAAATCCACTCTAAAATTCTGTGGAATTTTCATGAGTACTTGTTTTTGATTTTTGAAGGAAAATAACGATCACAAACTGGTGGTGAAATGTGGTGAAACAGGGCTTTTTTTCAGCCAGAACTTGCCAGAGCTCAGTTCCTGCACCTCTCAGGTGGGTGCCATTGCCATTATAAGAGAGCAATGGAGGTGTTCGTAGTATGTTCCAGCACCTGTTTTTCTAGATAAATAGCACTGTGGAGAACTGAACATAAGAGCAGGAATATGAGAGTGAAATATACTCGGAGTCGAGTGTGATTTCTTGCTCTTTATTCAGCTCATAGTAGCAATGAATGAAACTTTCCCCAAAACGTCTAGCTATATATATATTATTTACACAATGGGCCCCGCATGATTGGCTAATTCCGGGCTGCTCCTATAGGCCAATCAGGCTGCGGATTCACTTCCTCTAGAAACCTGATTGTCTGCTCCTGCAGGCCAATCAGGTCACTGATTCACTTCCACCTGGAGCTGGATTGGGTGGCTCATGCGGACCAATCAGACTGCTGCATTCTGGATCCCATTGTTCTAGGATTCAGCTCAGTACATAACAGATAGCTTCCTGCTATTGTAGCTGCACCAGACAAAGCTCTCATACCCATGTCCCTCTCAGTGGCCAGAAGCAGCCCCAGCACTGGAAAGCCAGTTAAACCACATTGCTCCACTTCACCCTACTGGACTCGCTGCTACTGAAGAGTCCTGTGTCATTCTGAGCTCCCTGAGGGAAGACTGGGTGTGGATTTAAGAAATAACAGTGTTATTTATTTATGTTACTACATTATACAGTGGTACCTCGGGTTACATACGCTTCAGGTTACATACACTTCAGGTTACAGACTCCACTAACCCAGAAATAGTGCTTCAGATTAAGAACTTTGCTTCAGGATGAGAACAGAAATCGTGCTCTGGCTGCACAGCAGCAGCAGGAGACCCCATTAGCTAAAGTAGTGCTTCAGGTTAAGAACAGTTTCAGGTTAAGAACGGACCTCTGGAACAAATTAAGTACTTAACCCGAGGTACCACTGTACCCCACCTTTGCTTCAAGGAGCTCAAAGTGGTGTACATAGTTCTTCTTCCCATTTTATCATTACAATGGCCCTGTGAGGTAGGTTAGGCTGAGAGACAGTAACTGGCCCAAGGTCACCCAGGGAGCTTCATGGCTGCGTGGGGATTTGAGTCCTTGTCTCCCAGGTCCTAGTCTGACATTCTAACTGTAGAAATGGATTTATACACTAGGAGAGGATATATTGTTCTGTTGTACCATCCTTTGCAGCTTAAACTGGGAAACTAAGACAAGGTTGATTTAACCTTCTAGAAACAATAATCCAGGATGATTTAGGACAGGCTTTTCCCAGTATTACCCCTTTTCTACCCCTTAAAATTAACAATCAAACATACAGTGGATGCTCGGGTTGAGAACGTGATCCGTGCGGGAGGCACGTTCACAACCTGCAGTGTCTGCAACCCACAGCGCTGTGTCTGCACACACGCGGGTTGCGGTTTGGCACTTCTGTGCATGCGTAAAGAGCGATTTAGTGCTTCTGCGCATGTGCGGGCACCGAAACCCAGGAGTAACCCATTCTGGTACTTCCAGGTTTCGGCACATCCGTATCCCCAAAACGCACAACCTGAAGCGTCTGTAACCCAAGGTATGACTGTACATTATTTGTGAAGCAATAAAGGTAGTAGATACTTACATAAAGAAGATCAAACCTATCCATTCTGAAGGAAATCAGCCCTGAGTGCTCACTGGAAGGACAGATCGTGAAGCTGAGGCTCCAATACTTTGGCCACCTCATGAGAAGAGAAGAAGACTCCCTGGAAAAGACCCTGATGTTGGGAAAGATGGAGGGCACAAGGAGAAGGGGGCGACAGAGGACAAGATGGCTGGACAGTGTTCTTGAAGCTACCAGCATGAGTTTGACCAAACTGCAGGAGGCAGTGGAAGACAGGAGTGCCTGGCATGCTCTGGTCCATGGGGTCACGAAGAGTCGGGCACGACTAAACAACTAAACAACAACAACAACAACAACAACATAGCTACTATAAGTTACAAAAGTACAAAATCTAAGTTCAAAATGGGGTCTGAGCTGCAGAGCTCAGACAGGCATGTGTGGTCAGCTTGGAAGCATGGTGAAGAAAGAGAAGGCTGCCTAGGCAGGAAGGCTGCCTAAGGCAGACAAAGGAAGTGATCTCACAGAATTCTCTCTAACAGGAAAGCTCTGTGAACCTTAGCCCCTTCATGTGCCTATCTGGCAGAACATGAATTGTTGCTTTGACTGCAATAATATCCCACACTAATCACTACACCACTATAGAGCCATCTGCCTGATAATTGTGTTGTGTGTGCTTACAAAAATATCACCCCCAGTGAGTTACATGATCTCACCTAAAGAAATATAGATAATTCAGTGGAATGCTGCCTGTTTTTGCCGTAACTGAAACCATACATTCTTGAAATTGCAACCAATCATTCATCTCCTCACCTCTTCAAAACTTAATTATTAGGGTGATCAGCAGAAAAACAGTTACAGTTGCAGTGCAGTGAGATGGCCCCAGTTTCCTTTGCATTTGAGATGCTTTATAAGACAATTTGCTGTTATTTGGAAGCTGGCACATTGATCTAAGCAGCGAGCAAGCAATTAATTGCTCTTGACGTGGACTGACAGCAGCCCCTTTTGATATATAATTGGGAGACAATTCAGCTAAAAAGTTTCAATTTCTTGTGCATCTGGAAGACAATGAAGAGAAAGAGGGCATGAGAACAAATTGAAACAGTATATGGGACAAAAATCCTGTTAGGACTCTTCAGGGAGCACGTCTCATTTGCCTAATTGTATTTCTGCTGCAGCCAGACATACTGCTGTGCTAATACTTCTTCCTGGGGAGTCCATTAAAAACCCCTCTAAAGATGGTCTTTCCTGACACTGAGCTGTGAAAAATGACAACTGCAGGTATAAGCGCATTTCTTATTGTAAGGGTGGAGAGCCTCCAGCCTGTGGGCCTAAATAGACCTCAGCATGGGCCCCAATTTGGTCTGCAAGGACATTTCCCTCACCTGACCCACATTGTTGTTGTTGTTGTTAAACCACCTCCACACATAAGGTTCTAGGGCAGGTTACAACAATTAAAACACAAGGTTGAAAACAGGCTTAAGTGACTTACCATTACAGAAATATGGTGGGTACCCAAAATGGACCTTTGGTTTCCATTTTTTGGGACATCATATTTCAGGTGTCAAAGGTTAGAATAAAGAGGTGTATCTTCAGCATTCACTGAAAGCTGTATAATGAAGACGCCAGATGCAGCTCTGTGGGATGGGAATTCCACAACTTAGGGGAGAATGCTACATAGAATGCCCTCTCCTGACTGCTACCCCTGCCCAAGCTTCTGAGGGTGGTGAGGCAATCAATATGTGATTCAGGTGTGGGGCAGGTAGCAACACAGGTATACCATGACAAAGGACACAGTGACAAAGGAAACATCTATCTTAAAGTCACTTAGTGGTTTACTTGTTCTACTGATGAAATGCCTTGTACCAGTGGAATGTTGTTGGGCAAGAGAATGCATTAAACAGGTGGCTGGTAACGTTGTACAATCTGTTGGTCCAGTGGTGCTAGGGTCCTTGTTGGTACTTGTAGGGTAGAGTAGAAGGCAAAGAGAGCAACAGTAGGTGGAGCCAGAGTCAATGAGAGGCAGAGCCAACTCATTCTCGTTTTGTCCACATCCTCCTCCTTGCTGTGTTCTACAAAGGCAATAATGAGACCAAGCTAACAGGCAGGGCCACCCACCCACCCCAAACACTGGTTGTAAGTATGAATACAGGCAGGTGGGACAGAATGAGGCTGGTGAGGCACTGCTCCATTTTCCCAAATAGACTAGCCTCCATTGGCTTGGCCCTTATTTATAATCTATCTTCTTTGTGAAAGTGAAAGAGGTTGACCACAAACAAGACGATGAGGGTGTAGATGGTTTGGCTTGAAACACAGAAAGGTGCTTTATACCAAGCAGAAACACAGAACCATCAAGCTCAGCATCTGATGCCTTCCAGATGATGTTGGTCATTCCTGACCATTGGCCATGTTGTCGGGGCTGATTGGAGTTACAGCCTCAGAACATCTGAAAGGAACTGCATTGGCTACCCCAGGTCTACAAGTGAGTGCCAGTGGCTTTTCAGGGTTCCAGAGAGGTTTTCCCTCTGAGTCCTACCTGAATTCTATCTGGGGATTGATCCTGAGACCTTGCAGAAGTGGATGCTCTTCCCACTGAGCAATGGTGCTTCCCACACACTTATTTATTTTATTTGTGTGGGCTCCTGTGTGTATGTGTACTCAGATGTAGGAAGTCTGTGCTGCAACCCGTGCAAACCCTATATTTTAGGAATGTAAATGCTCCATTTTGGAATGGTTTGGCCTGTTACATCATAGATCATCACGCCTCTCCCCCCCCCCTTTCTTTTTTTCCATTTTGCTAGAGCAATCAGCCGGCTCCCTAAATCAAGAGCAAAGAGCTGGGTATCTGGCACATTTTCAATGAGATCTTCGCCTCTAGCCTTCTTCCATCCCGCCTCCCAAGCTGTGGTGCTTTGTATTTTGAAGTGAATGCCGTTTTAATTACCATTTTGACTGTTACGGCGTCTATTTCATCTTTCACTTTTAATTTAAAAATGTATGAATCATTGGTTGCTTTTTAATAAAAAGTGAAATGTATTTTCGTTCAGTGGCAGCTAAACTGCTAATTAAAGCAAAGGCTGTGCCAGGAACTTCAAGCCATGCTTTTATACTGTTTACCCTATTTTGGTTCCTGCAAACTCCAGCAGCAAAATAGGATTTTGTTTTTCAGGTGTCTTCATGCCCAGCATTTAAACAAACCTTCATCTTTTCAACCCTTGGGCAGTTTTGCTCTCATGTCTGCATGAACATAAGGACTAGAAATTTGGGGAATGAAAACTAAAAATACTTGGAGAAAGCCCAGTGAAGGGTATAAAGTGGTCTGTAACGCAGGCTCAAAAATATTCTCAATTTTTTCAGCAGGAGATCATACAAACCTATTCAGCCCTTGACATAACCTCATATGAACACGATCAAACTATTAATCTATTTGCCAATCTGTTGAATGACCTCACGTCATTCTTTACTGTCCCAACCCACCAGGTAAATCGGGCCCACTCCAAGACAGGTGCACTGTGGTTTAACTGTAATTGCAAACAAGCCAAACAACATCTTTGTGCTATTTATAATGATTACAAATCCTCAGGGGCGACTATGCTTCCCAAGGAGTACTATCAGGCAAAATCAGCTTACAAATATGTGCAAAAAAAGGCCAAACAGGAATGGCAACTGAACCGCTGGCATGCACTTATAGCTGCCTCAAATACCCGTAATTCCCGAAAATTCTGGCTGTTGGTTAACAGAAAATCTAAAAGTTACCCACTAACCGTTATTCCTGCCCCAGTTTGGGAATCATTTCTAAGGAACTATTTTGCCTTACCAGAACTTAATATTAATAAAATCGATGGATTCTATGAGCAGCTCCCTCTTTGGCCACCCACTGACCCGGAAGAAATCCACGGACTCATTTCCAATCTCAAAGTTGGAAAAGCCCCCGGTCCCGACCTAGTCCCGGCGGAAGCTATAAAACTTCATGCACACTGGTGGGCGAAGGTCCTGGCCGTTACTTTTGATGCCGTAAACAACAGTGGGAAGGTTCCAAGAATATGGAAGGATGCGATTATTATTCCAATTCATAAAAAGGGCTTGACAGATGACCCGGGAAATTACAGGAATATCAGTTTATTGTCAATAATTGGGAAAATATATGCACGGTTCTTGTTAACTAAGCTTACTAAGTGGGCCGAAGAGAACAACCTGATTGGGCCTGAACAGGCTGGTTTTAGACCGAATCAGTCTGCGGTTGATCATGTCTTAGTTTTATACCACCTTGCCCGGAAATATTCCACCCCAAATAGAGGCCAACTTTGTGCAGCCTTTATTGATTTAAAGGCCGCTTTTGACAGCGTCCCCAGGGGATTACTTTGGGGGAAATTAGCACGATGGGAAATAGACAAAAGACTTTTGTGGCTAATAACTAAATTGCATGACGGATCAGCCGCAAGGGTGAGAATCACTCCGGCCGGTGACCTCTCAAATTCAGTAACCATCAATAGAGGTGTCCGTCAAGGATGTATCCTTGCTCCGACCCTTTTTAATCTATTTATAAGTGATATGAGGGCGCCTCTGATAGATTCTCAAGAAACGATCCATGCCCCCCGCCTTGCCCAATATCGTTGCCCCCTTCTACTCTACGCAGACGACGCAGTGATCCTATCTTTCTCAAGAGTAGGCCTTAGGAGGGCACTGAAAATTTTTGATGCTTACTGCAAATCAAATTTTCTTACAATTAATCATGCCAAGTCCAAAGTTCTAATTTTCACCAAGAGTCGAAAAACCTATAATTGGAGAATAGACGGAAAAGCCATTGACCAAGTCTTTAAATTTCAATACTTGGGAGTCCTTCTCCAACACAACATGGGCTGGAAGGTCCATCTGGCATATGTATTAAATAGAGCTTTCCTTTGCGCTACTGCGTTTTTTCTTTTCAGATGGGGCTTTCCATATTCCATCAGTGTTAAAAGTTTTCAGGGCAAAGGTGATTGCAACAATAGCATATGCAATTCCAATATGGGGGTCCTTTGTTAATCTAACCCAATTGGAGGTAATCCAAAACCAGCTGCTAAGAAGGTTGCTAAAATTACCCAGGTGTGTAGGCAATACTGCTATACGTCTCGAACTAAATGTTACATCTCTAGAAACCACATTATGGAAATGCATCCTCTGTTACTGGTTGGCATTATGGCATAAACTTCCAAATCTCCACTTGATACAGTGTCTCTGGAGAGACGACTTCCCTAGCCCTTGGGCAAAAATAATACATGGGAAACTTGTGTCCTTAGGACTATCTCCATCTGAACTACTAAAATTGGACTTAATTTCTGCCAAGAGAATTATAACTCACAAATTAGAGGAGATGGATTTACAATTTAATATTGCGACAGGTGGTGGCACCTGTTCGCCGATAAACCTTGGCTTAACACCACCAACGAAGCTTCCATCTTATTTAACTACCTTATCTGTGGTGATGCACAGGTACGCCTTTATAAAGGCTAGATTCAACGTTTTCCCATCAAATGTGTTGGGTAACAGACTCTCCAATGGACAGATCTCACTCCTCTGTGACTGTAAAAGTGGATCTACAGAATCGTTATATCATATAATCTTCTGTTGTCCTATACATTCGGCTTCACGGTCCAAGTTTCTGGCCCCATATTTATCGAGAATAGCTGACAGACCTCAGGAAGCCCAAATAATATACTTATTAAACGACGAAGACTCAAGTAGATCCCTTGCAGTCGCTAGATACCTGATAAATGTCTTATTTCATAAGAGGAGAAATGGATCACTGTATGACTCTGACAGCTTAGCCAAACTTAAGAACCATCAATAAGTGCCAGAACTAAGACGCATACCCCCCAAAATCTGAGGGATTTGAATTGCGGTTGACATAGAGGGAGCTTATTGTGTATAGTTTACTAAATTGAAGTAAAATTGGTTTTATAGGGGTGTTTTAACTTGGAACTGTTTAAATTGTATTGTTTATGGATAAATTTGGATGTATTGTTTTTAGATATGGGCCAATGGCCGTAATAAACCAATCAATCAATCAATTGGAGAAAGCCCATAAATCAGTGGCAGAGCATATACTTAGAAGTCCCAGACTTGATCCCCAGTAGCTTAATGGGGCTGGAAAATATCTTTGCCTTTGACCTGTAAGAGCCATTGTGTTACATGGAACAATAACCTCATAAGGTATCCCTGCTCTGACCATCAGTGCGGGTACAGTGGTACCTGGGGTTAAGAACTCACCAGTAATTCATTCTGGAGGTCCATTCTTAACCTGAAACTGTTCTTAACCTGAGGCACCACTTTAGCTAATGGGGCCTCCTGCTGCCACTGCACCACCGCCGTGTGATGTCTGTTCTCATCCTGAAGCAAAGTTCTTAACCCGCGGTACTATTTCTGGGTTAGCGGAGTCTGTAACCTGAAGCGTCTGTAACCTGAGGTACCACTGTATAATGAATGAGGAGACTGGAACCGCAGCCACAGTCTTCATTCCGCAACTGGAGGATGTGCTCTAAGTTTCCATCAATCAGATTGGTCTCACTGCTGGGTTGACCTATAAAGCCCTTCACAGACCTCAATGTCTTTTTGGAATGCCTCTCCCCATATAAACCAGCTTGGACCCTTAAATCTTCATTTGTGGCCCTTCTCTGGGTCCCTTCACATGTGAAGATTTGTAGAGGGGTGACAAGGGAGAGAACCTTCTCAGTTCTGACTCCCCATTTGTGGAAAGCTCTCCCCAGTGAGCGCTACCTGATGCCTCTCCTGAGATCTTTTCAGATTTAGGTAAAAACTGACCTCTTTTACCAGACTTTTGCTGGATTACAGTAACAATGCTTACTGTATGTAAATGGTAGTGTGAATGCATTTTTTGCTACTGTTATTGGAGTTTGCTCTTTGGATTTTAAAAAAACAAAGCCCTGCATAGTTTTATTATAATGTTGTTGGGGGTTTTGTGGGGGGTTGTGTATGCTTATGCTCTTAAAACATTAAAGTCACTTAGAGGCCTTTTGCATGTAACAGGTGACTGGTTGAGCATAGGTGAGGGATGAAACTGCTAATACATTATCCACACACACATGCACATATATTAGTGCTATTGCACATGCTCCATTTCACTTTCAGGGTTCCCAATCACTTGGAGCTGTGTGTGCAGAGGTGCCCCTTTCCACACATCTTGCAGAATCCACAGCAAGTGGGGCGAGTGGAGTGTGTCAATGCTGGGAACAGATTTCTGAACCTGGCCACAGGTTTGGGATATGTGTGAATGGAACACATTTTACATATTCATTTAACATTTGGGAAGTAATAAAAGGAAATGATTCGAAGTAACAAATGTCAAGGGGACGCGGGTGTCGCTGTGGGTTAAACCATAGAACCTAGGACTTGCCAATCAGAAGGTCGGCGGTTCGAATCCCCACGACGGGGTGAGCTCCCGTTGCTCGGTCCCTGCTCCTGCTCACCTAGCAGTTCAAAAGCACGTCAAAGTGCAAGTAGATAAATAGGTTTACCTCCAGCGGGAAGGTAAATGGCATTTCTCTGTGCTGCTCTGGTTCTCCAGAAGCGGCTTAGTCATGCTGGCCACATCACCTGGAAGCTGTACGCCGGCTCCCTCGGCCAATAAAGTGAGATGAGCGCCGCAACCCCAGAGTCGGTCACGACTGGACCTAATGGTTAGGTGTCCCTTTACCTTTACCTAACAAATGTCAATGATACCATTCCACATGGACAGATGTTTCTTTTCACTCAGCCTTCAGAATTCTGAGCCACTTGGCAAGTGACTTGCAAGTTGTAAATTTATTGGCATTTGTGATCTCTGCATTGAGGAATTGCCATTTGTTTCAGAGTGTTCACCATTCACCGTGTGTGAGTAGCAAGAAGTAGTGGGAAGGGCACCCCTATGAACCTGACCTCATAGCAGAGTCACTTCTGCTTACCAAGCGAGGGGGGGGAGAAGAAGAAGAGGAGGAGGAGAAGGAGGAGTAAGGACTTGATATCCCGCCTTTCACTCCCCTTAAGGAGTCTCAAAGCGGCTAACATTCTCCTTTCCCCTCCTCTCCCACAACAAACACTCTATGAGATGAGTGAGGCTGAGAGACTTCAGAGAAGTGTGACTAGCCCAAGGTCACCCAGCAGCTGCATGTGGAGGGGCGGGGAAGCGAACCCGGTTTCCCAGATTACAAATCCACCGCTCTTAACCACTACACCACACTGGCTCTCAGTGGGAAGCTGTGGGGATATCAATGCCATACATGCAAACAAGTGTAGCCAGTCAAGTGCTCCTATTGATATGCCTGCACACAACCAGTGTCCCCCTACCCCCCAATAAGTGGCAGCGACTCTACTGCCATGAGGTTGGGTATGTGGTGTCACCCCTCACCTGTTGTGTTCATTGTTCTCTCCTTAAATCTAATAAAGTTACTGCTATGTAAGAACAGGTATACTTGGATCTGCCACCAGGTTGGAATGGATTGTCCAGTAGTGAATGAATCTTTCTAGGTTGCAGGATAGAGGCAGATAGAGCTGCCAAGCAAATTTGTTATGCAATTTAGAAAGACCTGTCTGATGGATTTTTCTTAGACAGAAATTGAAGCATTACAAAGATTAGATAGACAAATCTCAGGATGAACACAAGTTTGACGTGGCATTCCTGCATTAGAAACATGCGACTGTCCATCATGTCCTGAAGAGGATCCTGTGTACATACATAGGTCCCTGCCTTTGAGAGCTCCTCCATTCCTTTTAACTGGAGTGAGTAGTTCTCTGCACACATTTCTTGGCAGCTACAAATCTCTTGAGCTATGCCTTCAAGGTAGTAAATAGAAGAAGCTCATAATGTTTCAGGAGCACCAAATATACTTCAAAACACATGTGGAGCTCTAGCAACTCTTTATTTCTGAAGATGTGGTTGTGCTACTTTTGTCAGGCTGTTTGCTCACCAGGGGATATGCCATGGCAGCTGCAGCTGTTTATACCTATGTCTTATAAACTTTACAGCATGTTTCCAACATGAAAGATCACAAGAATTGCAGCAAATAAGAAACAGGAGGGCATTATCTTTTAATTTAGTTCATATTTTTAAATATAGGGCTGTGCCTATGCCAGAACTTTGTGAATGTGCAAGAAAATGATAAAATGCGGTACAATTTCCGAATTTAGCTCTTTTTTATTTTTTTTAAAAAAGTTTCAGGTCTGCATGAAATTATGCATGCTTCTTTTCTTAAAGACTAGAGGATTTGGCTGAATAAGACAGTGCCCTGCTCCTTCCCTCTCGCAATCATTAAATTATGCAGAATAAGCTGGGCAAAATGACAGAATAAATTATGCAGCATAAGAGAAATTATACAGAGCCACTCAGTTTGTACTGTTTATACAAGTTGCATAATTTTTAAGAAGGGTAAAAATATTGTTCCTGCCCTAAACCACTGAGCTACAGCAGAAGGCAAATGGAAGTTAATGAATTAGTTGAACTTTCCCTGTCTAATTAAATGCTTATTTTAGTGAAAGGTTTCTTCCCACAACAAATTCAGATACTTTTATTTAATTTAGGGCTAATTCAAATTCATAAACTCTTCAAGTAAACAGTCTCTCTCTCTCTCTCTCTCTCTCTCTCTCTCTCTCTCTCTGTGTGTGTGTGTGTGTGTGTGTGGTGTGTAAAAAAAAAAAAAAGCTCTCTGGATTTCCCCTTTAATTTTCCCTGACTGCTGATGTACTGCAGTGCTGCTCACTTTATAACTCTTAGGCCCATGAGCATAATAAATGGATTCCAATTAAGTATGGTCAGAAGTAATTTCAGTGGATTTATCAAAATTTGGCAGTCACAGGCTGCTCCAGTAGCACCAAACCACATTGGGATGCAAGATTGGGTCCCTTGTGCATCTAACGCACATGGCTGCATGGCTTCCTGTTCATTGCACACAACAGCAGAGTGCAGCAGAATGGTTGTTTTGTTTTAAAAAACAAAACAGATGATAAGCAGTGCCAGCTCTAAGGTCAGCTTACACAGAACTGCCTTGCTAGAGGGTCAAAGCACACACCACGTAGATACCGCCCACTGAGTCATAGGAAGGGTGATGGTTGCAGTCAATCTCATTTCCCGGGCTGTCTTTAGCATATGCGCTGCCAGGGTGCAAAAATCCACCCAGAGTCCCCAAATTTAGTTTAGCCCCCAAATCAACTTTTATTGTGCTTATGTCAGACACCACGCTTATGCCTTATCTCTTGTTTACAAAAGAAGGGAGGAAAAAGAAACAAGCTTTTTTATTTGCTCATTTATTTACAATACACATACTTAAGTATACAACACCACCACACTTAAACTTATAAGTATTGTTTAGGCACCTACTTAGGAGAAACATCAGTCGTGTCAAAGGTGCCCCTGACCCCGCTGCCACATAGCAGCTCAATACAATACGTAACATAATATTTTGATGTAAGAGTTAATTTTGCGTGCATGGCGCCATTGTGAATGACAAGGTCCGTCGGTGAGTCTGACAAGCACCACCATTGTGAATGACGAGCGCCACCGCTGACGTGGCACGTCTTTGGTAAATGAGTGCACAAAGTCAAAAATCCTTTAGTGAAACAGTAGGTATACATTTCAGTAATACCTCAGGTTACAGACTCCGCTAACCCAGAAATATTACCTCAGGTTAAGAACTTTGCTTCAGGATGAGAATACAAATCGTGCTCTGGTGGCACGGCAGCAGCGGGAGGGCCCCATTAGCTAAAGTGGTGCTTCAGGCTAAGAACAGTTTCAGGTTAAGTACGAACTTCCGGAATGAATTAAGTACTTAACCTGAGGTACCACTGTACCTGTTGTTGTTGTTTAGTCGTTTAGTCGTGTCCGACTCTTCGTGACCCCATGGACCAGAGAACGCCAGGCACCTCTGTCCTCCACTGCCTCCCGCAGTTTGGTCAAACTCATGCTGGTAACCTCGAAAACACTATCCAACCATCTCGTCCTCTGCCATCCCCTTCTCCTTGTGCCCTCCATCTTTCCCAACATCAGGGTCTTCTCCAGGGAGTCTTCTCTTCTCATGAGGTGGCCAAAGTACTGGAGCCTCAGCTTCACAATCTGTCCTTCCAGTGAGCACTCAGGGTTGATTTCCTTCAGTATGGAGAGGTTTGATCTTCTTGCAGTCCATGGGACTCTCAAGAGTCTCCTCCAGCACCATAATTCAAAAGCATCAATTCTTCGGCGATCAGCCTTCTTTATGGTCCAGCTCTCACTTCCATACATCACTACTGGGAAAACCATAGCTTTAACTATACGAACCTTTGTTGGCAAGGTGATGTCTCTACTTCTCAAGATGCTGTCTAGGCCTGTCATTGCCCTTCTCCGAAGAAGCAGGCGTCTTTTAATTTCGTGGCTGCTGTCACCATCTGCAGTGATCATTGAGCCCAAGAAAGTAAAATCTCTCACTACCTCCATTTCTTCCCCTTCTATTTGCCAGGAGGTGATGGGACCAGTGGCCATGGTCTTCGTTTTTTTGATGTTGAGCTTCAGACCATATTTTGCGCTCTCCTCTTTCACCCTCATTAAAAGGTTCTTTAATTCCTCCTCACTTTCTGCCATCAAGGTTGTGTCATCTGCATATCTGAGGTTGTTGATATTTCTTCCGGCAATCTTAATTCCGGCTAGGGATTCATCCAGCCCAGCCTTTCGCATGATGAATTCTGCATATAAGTTAAATAAGCAGGGAGACAAAATACAGCCTTGTCGTACTCCTTTCCCAATTTTGAACCAATCAGTTGTTCCATATCCAGTTCTAACTGTAGCTTCTTGTCCCACATAGAGATTTCTCAGGAGACAGATGAGGTGATCTGGCACTCCCATTTCTTTAAGAACTTGCCATAGTTTGCAGTGGTCGACACAGTCAAAGGCTTTTGCATAGTCAATGAAGCAGAAGTAGATGTCTTTCTGGAACTCTCTAGCTTTCTCCATAATCCAGCGCATGTTTGCACTGTACCTAGGTATGTATATATTTTGTTTTTCTGGCTTGATGATAATTATTTATTATTTATTATTTCATAACAGGTAGATAATTAAGAGCTTAGGTGGCTTCAGCGGTGGGTGCCTGGCACCGCCCAGAATTAGGCGCCCGGGTGCCCCACAACCCTTGCACCCCGGGTAAAGATGTCCCTGCTCCTTTCAACCCTTTAGGTGCCATATACAACAAGGCAGAGGCTGAGAAGGTACTTTTGAGACACGCTGGATTACAAGTATAAATTGGCTAGAATGGGTGTGAGATGAATTATTACAATATGTGCTGATTCCTGCTTAATTGAACTTAGATTAAAGCAGTAATTTTTAAATCTTCAGATGACTTGCTTTTTTGTTAAAGTTGTTAAATACACACACACCACCACCACCACCACAACAACAACAACCCTCAACTTACAGAGCAATATTAGAAAGGTAAGCCCCACTGAGTGTTAGGATAACTCATTTTATTTAAAGGTAACTCCCAATTTACGATTGTCCAACTGATGTGCAACCGTGCATGCTCACATCACAAAAGCCGGAAGTGACTTTTAAAATAGTAAAAGCAGTCCTAAAAGAGCCCAGAAAGGGCAAAAAGGTATGAAAACAGTACCTAGAGATCCCACGAGCCTTTGCAAGTGCAATCCCAGGAGCCCTTGCACCAACCATTGAGGCCTGTGAAGAGTTGGAGTGTGAGAAAGGTTTGGAGGGAGTGATTGTGATGGAGTTTGCCACCATTCTTGCCAGTCTGGTAAGTGCTGCTGGTTTTTAAAAGGGGTTTTGCAAGGGTCTCCAGAGCTTTAGAGGGTGTGTGCAGACTTTTTCCAGTGGCGTTTCAAATGGCACAGTTTCACTGACACGCGTGGTGCTTCAGAACATAACCCCCATGTAAATTGGGAGTTGCCCAATTTATACTGTTTATACTGTTTGTACTGTTGCATGCCACCCCAATCTCCAAGCAATGCAAAATTCCAGGGGTTCCAGGCACTTGCCCAGGGTTTGGGAATAAGGGACAGTGGAGATTGTACTGTCTTTATGATATGCATACCAGGATATATATATATTGTTGTTGTTTAGTCATTTAGTCGTGTCCGACTCTTCGTGACCCCATGCACCAGAGCACGCCAGGCACTTCTGTCTTCCACTGCCTCCCGCAGTTTGGTCAAACTCATGCTGGTAGCTTCAAGAACACCATCCAAACATCTCATCCTCTGTCATCCCCTTCTCCTTGTGCCCTCCATCTTTCCAAACATCAGGGTCTTTTCCAGGGAGTCTTCTCTTCTCATGAGGTGGCCAAAGTATTGGAGCCTCAGCTTCACAATCTGTCCTTCCAGTGAGCACTCAGGGCTGATTTCCTTAAGAATGGATACATTTGATCTTCTTGCAGTCCATGGGACTCTCAAGAGTCTCCTCCAGCACCATAATTCAAAAGCATCAATTCTTCGGCGATCAACCTTCTTTATGGTCCAGCTCTCACTTCCATACATCACTACTAGGAAAACCATAGCTTTAACTATATGAACCTTTGTTGGCAAGGTGATGTCTCTAGTTTTTAAGATGCTGTCTAGGTTTGTCATTGCTTTTCTTCCTAGAAGCAGGTGTCTTTTAATTTCGTGACTGCTGTCACCATCTGCAGTGATCATGAAGCCCAAGAAAGTAAAATCTCTTACTGCCTTCATTTCTTCCCCTTCTATTTGCCAGGAGGTGATGGGCCCAGTGGCCATGATCTTCGTTTTTTTGATGTTGAGCTTCAGACCATATTTTGCGCTCTCCTCTTTCACCCTCAATAAAAGGTTCTTTAATTCCTCCTCACTTTCTGTCATCAAGGTTGTGTCATCTGCATATCTGAGGTTGTTGATATTTCTTCCGGCAATCTTAATTCCGGCTAGGGATTCATCCAGCCCAGCCTTTCGCATGATGAATTCTGCATATAAGTTAAATAAGCGGGGAGACAATATACAGCCTTGTCGTACTCCTTTCCCAATTTTGACCCAATCAGTTGTTCCATATCCAGTTCTAACTGTAGCTTCTTGTCCCACATAGAGATTTCTCAGGAGACAGATGAGGTGATCAGGCACTCCCATTTCTTTAAGAACTTGCCATAGTTTGCTGTGGTCGACACAGTCAAAGGCTTTTGCATAGTCAATGAAGCAGAAGTAGATGTCTTTCTGGAACTCTCTAGCTTTCTCCATAATCCAGCACAAGTTTGCAATTTGGTCTTTGGTTCCTCTGCCTCTTCTAAATCCAGCTTGCACTTCTGGGTGTTCTCGGTCCACATACTGCTTGAGCCTTCCTTGTAGAATTTTAAACATAATCTTGCTAGCGTGTGAAATGAGTGCAATTGTGCGGTAGTTGGAGCATTCTTTGGCACTGCCTTTCTTTGGGATTGGCATGTAGACTGATCTTCTCCAATCCTCTGGCCACTGCTGAGTTTTCCAAACTTGCTGGCATATAGCACCTTAACAACATCATCTTTTAAAATTTTAAATAGTTCAGCTCGAATACCATCATTTCCACTAGCCTTGTTATTTGCAGTGCTTTCTAAGGCCCATTTGACTTCACTCTCCAGGATGTCTGGCTCAAGGTCAGCAACCACACTACCTGGGGTGTACGAGACATCCATATCTTTCTGGTATAATTCCTCTGTGTATTCTTGCCACCTCTTCTTGATGTCTTCTGCTTCTGTTAGGTCCTTACCACTTTTGTCCTTTATTATGGTAATCTTTGTACGAAATGTTCCTTTCATATTTCCGATTTTCTTGAACAGATCTCTGGTTCTTCCCATTCTGTTGTTTTCCTCTATTTCTTTGCATTGCTCGTTTAAGAAGGCCTTCTTGTCTCTCCTTGCTATTCTCTGGAAATCTGCATTCAATTTCCTGTATCTTTCACTATCTCCCTCGCATTTTGCTTGCCTTCTCTCTCCCGCTATTTGTAAGGCCTCGTTGGACAGCCACTTTGCTTTCTTGCATTTCTTTTTCATTGGGATGGTTTTAGTTGCTGCCTCCTGTATAATGTTGCGAGCCTCCACCCATAGTTCTTCAGGCACTCTGTCCAGCAAATCTAAATCCTTAAACCTGTTCCTCACTTCCACTGTGTATTCATAAGGGATTTGGTTTAGATTGTATCTTACCGGCCCAGTGGTTTTTCCTACTTTCTTCAGTTTAAGCTTGAATTTTGCTATAAGAAGCTGATGATCTGAGCCACAGTCAACTCCAGGTCTTGTTTTTGCTGACTGTATAGAGCTTCTCCATCTTTGGCTGCAGAGAATATAATCAATCTGATTTCGATGTTGCCCATCTGGTGATGTCCATGTGTAGAGTCGTCTCTTGTGTTGTTGGAAAAGCGTGTTTGTGATGACCAGCCTGTTCTCTTGACAGAACTCTATTAGCCTTTGCCCTGCTTCATTTTGATCTCCAAGGCCAAATTTCCCAGTTGTTCCTTTTATCTCTTGATTCCCTACTTTAGCATTCCAATCCCCTATAATGAGAAGAACATCCTTCTTTGGTGTCATTTCTATAAGGTCTTGTAAGTCTTCATAGAATTGGTCAATTTCTGTTTCTTCAGCACCAGTAGTTGGTGCATAAAATTGGATTACTGTGATGTTAAAAGGTCTGCCTTGGATTCGTATCGAGATCATTCTATCATTTTTGAGATTGCATCCCAGTACAGCTTTCACCCTCTTTGTTGACTATGAGGGCCACTCCATTTCTTTTACGGGTTTCTTGCCCACAGTTGTAGATATGATAGTCATCCGAACTGAATTCGCCCATTCCCGTCCATTTTAGTTCACTGATGCCCAGGATGTCAATATTTATTCTTGCCATCTCATTTTTGACCACATCCAACTTACCTGGTTCTTACATTCCAGGTTCCTATGCAATATTTTTCTTTACAGCATTGGACTTTCCTTTCGCTTCCAGGCATATCCGCAGCTGAGCGTCCTTTCGGCTTTGGCCCAGCCGCTTCATCAGCTCTGGATCTACTTGTACTTGTCCTCCGCTCTTCCCCAGTAGCATGTTGGACACCTTCCGACCTGAGGGGCTCATCTTCCAGCGTCATAACTTTTATATGCCTGTTGTCTTTGTCCATGGAGTTTTCTTGGCAGGGATACTGGAGTGGCTTGCCGGTTGTTCCTCCAGGTGGATCATGTTTGGTCAAAACTCTCCACTATGATCTGTTCATCTTGGGTGCCCTGCTCGGCATAGTTCATAGCTTCTCTGAGTTATTCAAGCCCCTTCACAACGGCAAGGCAGTGATCCATGAAGGGGATATATATATATATATATATATATATATATATATATATATGGAGGCGGGCAGGTGTGGAGGATTCCCTGGTCCTGAATGGGATAACTGTGCCCCTGAAGGACCAGGTGCGCAGCCTGGGAGTCATTTTGGACTCACAGCTGTCCATGGAGGCACAGGTCAAATCTGTGTCCAGGGCAGCTGTTTACCAGCTCCATCTGGTACGTAGGCTGAGACCCTATCTGCCTGCGGACTGTCTCGCCAGAGTGGTGCATGCTCTGGTTATCTCCCGCTTGGACTACTGCAATGCACTCTACGTGGGGCTACCTTTGAAGGTGACTCGGAAACTTCAACTAATCCAGAATGCGGCAGCTAGACTGGTGACTGGGAGTGGCCGCCGAGACCATATAACACCGGTCTTGAAAGACCTACATTGGCTCCCAGTATGTTTCCGAGCACAATTCAAAGTGCTGGTGTTGACCTTTAAAGCCCTAAACGGCCTCGGTCCAGTATACCTGAAGGAGCATCTCCACCCCCATCATTCTGCCCGGACGCTGAGGTCCAGCGCCGAGGGCCTTCTGGCGGTTCCCTCATTGCGAGAAGCAAAGCTACAGGGAACCAGGCAGAGGGCCTTCTCGGTAGTGGCGCCCACCCTGTGGAACGCCCTTCCAGCAGATGTCAAAGCGATAAACAATTACCTGACATTCAGAAGACATCTTAAGGCAGCCCTGTTCAGGGAAGTTTTTAACGTGTGATATTTTACTGTATTTTTGGTTTTTATGGAAGCCGCCCAGAGTGGCTGGGGAGGCCCAGCCAAATGGGCGGGGTATAAATAATAAATTATTATTATTATTATTATTATTATTATTATTATTATTATTTATATATATATATATATTCTGAGCCTAAGACTAGGGGGCTCGTAGCATAAACACCCAAAGAGGTTTTGCTTCTCCCATAGAGACAGTCTTCGATTCTGGATTCTGCCGGCTTCTAGCCCAGCTCTCCCACACTCCACTCGGGCTATTGTCGCTCTCACCAGCAGCCAGGTGAGAGAAGAGTCCCACCCATTTGCCCTCTGTCACAGAGCAACCTCCTTTTTTACACTAACAGCCTTGCTTTGGCCCATTAACTGGTCTGGCTACCCAAAAGCTCTGGCTACTTTAATCAAATGGATCCTCCATTAGATTTTAACCCTTGTTGGATCCAGGAACATTAAAGGGACTCGGGCATCATGCAAGCTAACCCCCCAGACTCATAAGAATATGTGGGTGGGTGGGTGGGAGAGAGAGAACCAGCAGCACTCCTCCCCACTTGTTGTTTGCTGGCACCCATGACACTTTTATAAAGATACGCATACCAGTACCTTGGGTTTTACTCCCACCCAAAAAAATGGAAATGCATATATGCCTGCCAAGGAATTCTAGATGCTTTATGTTTTATAATAATAGCTGACAATCTAGGAGACAGGATACAAAAGAAAGGGAACAAATGGAGAGGGAATGGGGAAAATAAGTAAATCTGCGTACCAGCTCTTTTTATCCATTTGCATAATGAACTTAGATAGCAACCTGGTAGAAAAGCTGTTGACAGAGGGAGCTCTGGGAGGGGAGAGGCATCTGTTTGCAAGGTAGCTATATGCCTACCATGGGAAATGAGAAGCCCTAGCTGCTAACACAAGCATTTCAGTATTTGTATTGGGTATAAGCAACCAGCAGAGGGAAGGTTTGAGACTAACAGATAGCCGAGGAAAATACACATTGTTGTTTCCCGCTATACCCTAAGCTCTGTCCCTTCCTCTTGCTCTCATTCTTCTCCCTCTTTTTTGCAGGAGAATGCTAATTAAACAAGCACCAGTCAGGTAGTTAAGAATTCAGATTGTTGGTTCCCAGTATGCAGCCACTGGTCTTCCCAGAAAATGGGCTGCGGGCCCAACAGAGTAGTAATGGGGAATTTCAAGACAAATGCAGCCCTCCAAGCCTCTCTGACTGGTCCTCAGGAACCTGCCCAACACACAGTGCCTTGCCAGCCACACACACCCTCTCCAGACCAGAACCTTCACCGGCTCTGCTTTGCCATTTCCTTGGGTGTTTCTGCCTGCCGAGAATCTGTCCTTGTATTCTGATAATGCCTGGACGGAGGATATTAAAAATGCCAACTGTACAAAGATAACATTTGCTCCAGTTCCACCCACCACTGGGATGTGGCCCCCAAATGGCTGCCTGGCAGAAAAAGTAGCCCTCAGGCTGAAAAAAAGGGTTCTCCATCCCTGCAGTTGACTATGACTGTGCTCAGCTTAATTCTTTTCTCTGCCTCCCAGAAAATGGGAGAGAACAGTTCATTGACCAGAAATTAATTGCTTGTTTCCAAGGCAGGGGAGGCTTTGTCCTGAGTAGTGATAAATTTGCACAGCACCTAGGTGTTTCAGGAGATCTAATTGTCTTCACCTACTTCTAATGATGAGAGAAGCAGGAGGTGCAATGTGGATAGGTTAAAGATGGGATCAAGATATTAATTAGAGACCTGTTCTCTTGATACATCCATGGCCTGAGCACGTCTCATTAATGTTAATGGAAATTACCCTTGCATGTCACAGCAGGATAAATAGATCCCTCACGTAGTTTTAAAAAATGTATATAGGTTGTTCCGGGGAAAGAGGGACAGCAGACTCTTAAAGTCAATGAGGTTGCTGTGAGATAGGAAAATAATTCCATAATAATGACCTTATCTATAGAATGTACTGCTAACAAAGGCCTTCCAAATATATTGATGGTCCTGATGTTTAGCTCATGAGATTCCAGTTGTTAGCAATGCTTGGAATGAATTAGTTCAGTTTAATGAACTTCACTGAATTAGTTAGAAAATTTCTGAACTACACCTGAAGGGAAATCGCGTAACTGCCAGGTGAACATGAGTTAAATTGGTTTTGAAGTAGAACTTTGAATGACTTCTAGTCTGTCTTCAGGTTCATTCTCTTGCATTACTTTGTAGCCACTTTGGGTCTTTAATAACATAATTGTTGGAGGGAAGTAAATTAAATGACTCACATTCTGAGCTTTGGAAATGCCGACAGTTAGCTCATTGTTGGTGCTTGCATTGTGCAGTGCATGAAGCTATACAAGCCCTGACAATCAAATACCGTAATAATCACATTGTTGTAGGGCGTGAAGCTTGGGCATTAGGAGAGGCTGCAAAGGTGGTATTCCAAGGCAGATCTGTAGAATACTATGGAGCCAAAAGAACCATAGCGTCTGGGCAGTATTTTCAGAAATCAGTTAAAATGTTTGTGAAAATCTGGGCGTATGGCTCAACAAATTTGGCCCAAACAAAATATAACAACAACAAAAAAGAGCGCAACAACCTTTGTGTCCAGATTTTCACTTTTTGAAATATGGCAACCCTAGATGGGGGGGAGAGAGCATGTGTTAATATTCCTGGACGCTGAATGAGATGACCCTTAGAGTCCCTTCCAACTTTGCAATTCTATGATTCCAATTTCCAGACATGCCACCAAAACCAGGGAGACGACTGCAAAAGCCCCAGAGCTGATGTAGGGCATTTCCGTCCCATTATTCTCAATGGGAGGGGTGTTGCTGAATTGTGACAGAGGACCAGAAAATTATGGAATAGCACAATCATGCCTCTTCACTCACACTTCCTCCCTGCTGCCACAAGTCTCACAGGGTGTTGGAAATGACAGTTCATCTGCTTTCATTTCTCTCCCCCCCGCCCCTTTCTCACCCTTTCCAGACTGCAACCTAAATTGTTGATTCTGTTGAATGGATTTTTGTGTGCGCGCATGCAGCTAATTAGAGCAATAACAACACTGTAACAACAGTGTACAATGTGTTTAGGGTTATCTTAACCTTTAAAAAGAACTTGTGATAAATAGGCAGCTTTAAAGAGGAAGTTCCCATTGAAATCATGCTACTTCATTTGAGTGTGTGTGGTGCTGAAGAAATGAGGACTCAAAGAGGTTACAAATCCAATCATGTAATGACCTACTTATATTGATGCTCGCTCTCTGTGATTAATTGTTGATCAGGATGCTGTCTTTTTTTAATTAGATGAGTTGGCAATATATCAGTGCTGGGCTTGATGAAACAAAGAAACTAGCAATTTGCATGGATTCTTGAAAAATAGTTTATCTCCAATAACACTTTCTAAAACCACACACTTACAAACACATGCTTACACCCTTCTCATGTACTCTCCTCTGTGGCTATATAGACACTTGAAGAAAATGACAAGTAGATTTGGCCTCAACAGAAATTCTGCCTTTGGTCTATAAGTTAATTGCAGTGAGTAAACACACAACTTGGCCACATCCACGTCATTCATTTAAAGCACTCTTATACCACTTTAAAGTAATGGTTCCTCCCAAAGAAACCTGGGAACTGTTAAGGGTGCTGATAGTTGTTAGAAGACCCCCTAGCAGAGCTACAAATCCTAGTTCTCATGATTCCTTTAGGGAAGCAAAGTGCTTTGGTGTAAGAGTGCTTTAAATATATGGTGTGGATGTGACCAGTAACCATAATCATGAGTTATATGCACTCAGGGCACCCAGTGCTGTCCTCTAATTCCCATCAGCCCTAGCCAACACACCCATGCTCAGCTAAATATATTGAGGTAGCTCAGAGACTCAACCCACTGGGACCTTCCTAACTCCAAACCACAATGAAATGAGTGGCAAATTGGCAGGAGTACATGCATACTCGGATGCGAGACCCGTTAATTCATGCAGGAAAGAGCCATTATTGGCCTCAAACTCTAGAGTAAAAGGTAAAGGGACCCCTGACCATTAGGTCATCTCGCTTTATTGGCCGAGGGAGCCAGCGTACAGCTTCCGGGTCATGTGGCCAGCATGACTAAGCTGCTTCTGGCAAACCAGAGCAGCGCACGGAAACGCCGGTTACCTTCCCGCCTGAGCGGTTCCTATTTATCTACTTGCACTTTGATGTGCTTTCGAACTGCTAGGTTGGCAAACTCTAGAGACCTGAATTCAAATCCTGATCAGCCATGAAACTTGCTAGTTGGTCTTGCTGGGCAAGTCAGCTCTCTCTCAGTCTAACCTAAGGGGGGCATGGGAACAGGACAGTGGTGCTTGAGCTAATTAGAGAAAGGTTGGGATACAAATGTGATACATAATAAAAATCATTCACTCTCCTTTTGCCCTTTCTATTTCTCTAAATATAATTTTTTTAAGGGACACATTTCCAGTCTGAGAAATCTGTTAACTTTCCTGGTCATGGAAAGTTTTTAAGCCAGGGGCATTTAGATCTCCAGATAGTTAAACAAATCTCAGATCATTTTGATATGCATCAAGCCAATCATGTAAGTGGTTCACAATTAGAAACTGGTTGGAATGAATATTCATAATGCACTTGTTTCCAAAACAAACAGTGGTATTAACAGCCCTTATAAATAACTTATTGCAGAGCCGGAGGGAAACTTTTGAAACCTATTGAACCACAAGACTGGATTCTTGATCCCTCTTCAGGCATCTAACATTATTTCCTGGTTTTCTCTCACTGCAAATCTATATGTTTGGAGGGATGCATGTTTCAAGTTTTTCCTTCTTAGCACTGAATATTTATCTGGTCCAGAAGGATGGTGCAAAGGTAACAACTGTTGTGAGAGCCGCCTACATTTTTATGTTGTTTTCACTTACATGCATTTTTCTGTACACTTTACCCCAATGTTTGCATTTTTGTAAGTGCTAGGGAATTAGACAACTGTATTGCAAAATTCAGAAAAGTGCAAATTTTGAGGAAAGGCTACATTTCTGTTTACATGTCACTTCAGGAAAGGCAAATTAGATAGATTCACTTTTAGATCTTAACGGAATTTCATTTACACCACATCCCTACCCCAGCATGGCATTTTATCTGACCAGTATTAGCCCTGATTTAACACATCAGACTTTGCTTTCAGAATCCAGTAGCTCAAGTATCATTCCTTCTATTTCCAGTGTTCATGGTGTGAGTGCCATTGCATACTTACCTAAAATGGAAACACAGGAGGGGGCTATCAGAAGGCTTGGGAGGGAGGAGCCCTAAGAAGTACAACAAATATTTAGGGGGGAAATAAGAGAGGCAAGCCCCAAAGTAGACCAATGAAGGCTGAGCATGCTCAGTGGCCACAGAATGTCGATTATTCTTGGAGGATCAGGAATGAAAAACTGAAGGAATGCCTGTGTGGCAAAGCAACCATACTTTAGCGCAGGCTTCCTCAGCCTCAGCCCTCCAAATGTTTTTGGTCTACAACTCCCATGATCCATAGCTAGCAGGACCAGTGGTCAGGGATGATGGGAATTTTAATATCAAAACATCTGGAGGGCTGAGGGTGAGGAAGCCTGTTTAGTGTGTGAAAAGCTAATAATTGTAGGAAGAGATTATCTGCCTTCTAGAGGCAGCATGGGAAAATAATTCCTTGTGCTTATTACCACCTCCACCCCACCATTATTGTTGGTATTGTTAAGACAGCTGACTTCAAAAGCTCAAGACTGTGCTTTATATTTAAAATAAACGGTTAAACCTAACTTTCTAATATATTGGGGTTTTAGAAAGTAATTTAAACTGTCCTTCCAGCTTCCTGGGTCCCATCTGCATGATGCACGTAAAGTAGTCTCAGACCACTTTTAACACACATGGTTCCCCACCCATCCCCAAAGAATTCTGGGAAATGTGGTTTGTTAAGGGTGCTAAGAGTTATTAGGAGGCCCATATCCCCTTCACAGAGCTACAATTCCCAAAGTTTCCTCAAAGTTAATAATTTCAAGCTTGGCAGGAACATTGTATTTCAGACATCAGTTGCCTGAATGAACAGAAATGCTTTTTAATCCCTCCTGAATGTTAATAATGAGAAAGACAGGTACACTTCACCATAAAGAACATTACACAAATTAGGAGTCACCACTAACATGGCTCTGTCATGAGTCATTGCTAGCTAGGCAACAGACAGCAGCAGAACTACGAACAAGGCCTCACATGCTGATTGTAGAGTGCAAGGTGTTTGATACAGGGGACTTGCTAGTTTTGATACTTGGCTCCCAAGCTGTTTAGGGGTTTATACACAGTAATGGAAACTTGAATTGGGCCCAGTAGCTCACTGGCAGACAGTGCAGCACTATAAGAACCAGCGACACATAATGGCTGCCCCCCCCAATTAAGATAGCAGTCACATTCCACACAAAATAAAGCTTCCTGACCAAAGACAGACCTACGTAGATTGCATTTGAGTAGTCTGGACAGGATGGAGAACCTGGGAATAAGTTGCATTGAATTCAATATAACTTATGAGCAGACCACCAGACTGCACAAATAAGCTTCATATAATTGCTAATTTTGTTATTATGCCCCTTGTGTTCTATTAAATCTTGGCTGTCTTCTTTAATGTAGTGCTTCCTTCATAACTCTCTCTCTCTCTCTCATATATATATATATATATATATATATATATATATATATGGGTTGGTCATAATGTTCTATGATTATGTGTTCTGAAGTTCTGTCTGTATCAATCACTAAGTGTGTTAACTGATTTCCATTTAAAATGTGTCAGAAAACTAGGTGAAGACTATTCAATAATTTCATTTTGGGGGTAAGTGGGGGAGAAACATTCTGGCATTTCAGTCATCTCATTTTGTCTGACAGCTTCCCTTTGGTAAGCAATGCAAATAAAAAGGAAGATTAAAAAGCTGGCGGCATATCTTTAGTGTCAGATGCTAATAATATTGTTCAGGCACCAAGACAATATTCACTTTATGCTTTTCAACATGTTGTTCCATGCTCCTGTCACTTCAGACTGTCTTACAACAATTTCCTTCTTACACTTGTAGCTACTAGAATATATTCTAACAGAATATATTAGCAATGTGAGTCAGGGGCAAGGAAGCTGTGGAGTTCTGGAAATTGCTAGACTGCAACTCCTACCATCCTTGACCATTGGCCCTGCTGGTTGGGGTTGATACAATCTGGAGTCCAACAACAATTGGGGCACTACAGGTTCCCCATCCCTGATTTCCGTCATTGCAGCCGCTCCCTCCCAAAATAATGACCCAATTCAGATTATCCAAACCATCACTTTGATTATTATGAAAGACTTTACATGCCTGAGGATCCTGTACTCCCCTTCCCCATCCTCTTCCTTTGCTTTGGTTTCACTTTTGAGCAAACCACAGTTCCCTATTATGAACTCAGGGAACTGTGTTTGTTCTAACCATGGCTTATTAACTAACTGAAGTTAGAACAAAGCAGTTCTGTAAGTTTGTTCTAAACTGAAAGTGTGAAGGTACAGGAGAGTGGAGCATGTAAGCCTGAAGCTTTTGCGGGATCATTTGTGATCACTGCAACCATGGTTTAGATCAGCATGTCAGGTGTTGTTGGGCTATAACTCCTATAATCACTTATTATCTAGGGGGCACTGCAACCATGGTTTAGATCAGCATGTCAGGTGTTGTTGGGCTATAACAAAAAGACTGGCTTAGGTGATCAACTGAACAGGGTCATTATCTACGGCAGTTGATACCAGTGCGTGTTAGAAACTAGGAAATCCCTAATTTTAAATTCCTCCCTCTCTCCTTCCATGCTGTCTTACCATTTCACAGGTGTAAAGGAGACACCCACTGTTAATGCCGCCATTGCCATCGTTGTCCAAAAAAACCCCCACTCCCCTTCTTAACCATGGAGAAAAGTTAATCTCTGCTTGCTGTCTTCATTTACAATAGACCGTCTTGCTCTGCTTTAAAAGAAAACAGTAAATTTTAAAAAATGTTAAGAGGCTTTTAAAAAAGAAAGAACAAGTAAGACATGTCAAAAGCTCCGCCTTTTTGCAACCAGTGAGGTCTAACCATGACCCTCAAAATGGTGATTCTCAATCCACCACCTGCAAGTGAGATGACAGCTTGTGTGCAATTACTTTTGACCCATTCTTAGCTACAATTAGTGTGGGGTGAGTAGTTCTGTCTCCTCCAGGGGACCTGGTTATGGAGGCTAGCATGGATACCCAGTGGCCATGTACTCCTGGCACCACTGACTCAACTACACCTTATGGATTGTCACTGCCTCCTTGCGAGGAGAGGCAGGTGTGGAGTAGTTTGTTCATATTGCTGCTTAGAGGTTTTATAAATTATATTGCTAGTAGCAATATCATACCTTCACAGATGCTGGGCAGATCCCAGCTTTTGAGCCTCCCCAGCCCTGAGTTTTCTACATTGCTTACCTTAGCTGTGATGGTCTTCCCAAACACTTCTTCCACTTTTTCAGTATTTCTCAGGTTCACAAATGAGCTTGCTGCCAAATGTATGACAGAAAGAAGAAAATAAGCAATGCACCTGGTGGAACCATACTTGCATACCACTGGAAGGAGCACATTCATACATCTGTCTCTCACACTGATTGGAGATGCAGTCACTTGTCCTCAGTTGGCGTGGTCCTGCCTCTATATTTAGAAACAACACAGTTGTGCATATGATGTCATCTGTCCCAGCAAACATGTTTTGGCATTTGAGGGCATATGAGCAAGCAGGAAACACATTGTGAGTTTTTTAGTATGTTGAGGATCATTAACTTGATTGTGTCAATTTGCTAAAGTGCCAAGTAATGATTTTACAGGTAATTAGACTTTAACAGGCAGAAACAAATTTATGTCCTCCTTGTTTTTATGACACATGTAATGATAGATGTACCATCATGCAAGCTGTTGTTTCTAGGTACACAACATCTCTTAATGTCTTCAAACCAATGAAATATTACATGTCAGGAACTGATCAGTGACTGTATAAAACACATTAGTGGCTTTTTCTTCTTTTAGCTGCTGTTAATCGAAGCTCATTCGTCATGTCATAGGAAGATGGAATGTTTCAGGTTATTTTTTTGCTGTATGGAGAAATGGCTATGAACCTTTAAGGTCAAAAGGATAAGACAATAGTTTCAGGTTATTACAATTGCTTTCCCCCTCCCCACAATAGTTCAGGCCCATGTTGCCTTAATGGGTTTTGTGTTCATTTTTTCCCTTCTGTGTGTAAGTACTCATACTGACAGCAAGGGTAAAAGCCCCTGCTGAGTTTTTGAGGATTGGTATGGTACGATGTTCAGTTGCAGGGAACCGTGTTATAATACTTGATCAAACAGGAAACTCTTTGAGTGACTTTGTCACTACCCTGGTAAACAACTTTTATCCAGCCTCCCCCAAACTGGTGACCTCCAAATGTTGCCAGATTCCAGTTTCCATATGCTCCAGCTCCATGAGCAGGACTGATGGAGGTTTGCAGTTCTGCAATATGTGGAGGGCACTAGGATGGGGAAGGCTGATATTATCCAAAGGTTAACACTAAATGTGGTCTGTTGCTTTATCCCTGGTTAAGATTCCAAAATATACAATGAACTATACCAGGGGTTCCCAATCTGTGGTTCATGAGCCACCACTGGTTTGTGGGCTGGTTCAGGTGGCCCATGGCATGCCCAATTTAAATAGCCGTTGTATTTTTATTGCTTCTTTTAGTTCTTATATTTTATTTTACTGTTTTAAATTTTGAATTGTATGGAATGCAGATTGCACTCAATTTTCCACATGGTTTTCTCTCAGTATAATATTCCTAGGCACATTTTCCTATAATGTATGCATTTTTTTTATACTCATTCTTTTGTTGGAGTATGAACCACATATGAAAATTCAGAGAGGTGAGAATTTTGAAGGATAGCTGTATTAGGTAGTTTCTCATTAAAATGCAAACAAAATTGAATTTCTTAGCAATGTCTAGTTCTAGGTTACCTGGAGAGGCAGAGGTATTCCATCACTTCCTTTTGCTCTTGTTTGGGCTCTAGCCATCAGATGAATATGACCCACTCTCCTGCCTCCGCTAGTGACAATTCAGACACAGGGGTTAATTAAAGATAGCATGATGGGCCTGCCTCGCTTAATTGCCCTTGTTACCCATTTTATCCTGGAGGGCAGAGAAAGAGAAAGGAGAAAGGAAAATCCATACATCTATGTGCTTAAAAGCCATTTGTCTGTGTTTGTTCCCTGTTTCTCTGCCGTAGAGTGACTTGTTGTCAGTCAGTCCTGTTGTCAGCCTATTGCCTTGCGCTGAAATGTCAGCACTGCAACATACTTTTGTGAAGGCTGATGCTTGCACAAATGAAGTGTTTACTTCAATAGATTCTTACCTGTAATTATAATGTCACAACTCACAAAAGTGGAGTTAAACCTCTGTCACTATTTTTTATTATTATTGAAAGTGTTGTTTTTCCTGCCACAACCTCAAAGGTTTATAACTTTGGGGAAATGCTATTAAAGGATAAAAAAAGTTTAGCATGCAAACTTCTATAAGCCACCAGAGCAAGTCAGGAAATGTGTTGGCATGCAGTTTCAAAGGCAGAAGAACTGCCCATGAAAACCCAGCAAAGCTGCTTGGGGTGGAAGTATATGGTATATGGGGTGCCAAGGGAGCAGGGCGTGATTGGAAAAGTGTGCGCACACCTGTAGGAAGAGAAGCTGATTGTTTAAACCACTCAGAAGTGTAGCACTGTGAAGAGAATAAGGGTATCTTAACAAGTCTCAGCATCCTTAGGAAACGTACAGTTCCCAGGATTCTTGGGGAAACCATGAATGTTTCACATTGTTGCTGGCTACCCCAATCTCCAAGCGGCGCAAGATTCCAGGGGTTCCTTCGGAATGAGTGACAGTGGAATCTGTGGTGTCTTTATGATATTTGGTTTATTTACACACATATACAACCTGAGCCTACGATGGAGGGGTTCACTACATTGACACCTCAAGAGAGCCTTGCTTCTCCAATGGCTATAGTATTGTATTCAAACTGAAATTAAGCATTACTCTGAATTTCTCACTCCCTGGCTTGTTGCTTCCAGCTTCTAGCTCACATCATTCAACTCTCAACTCTGGCTTTTGTATTTCTAACCAGCAGGCAGTTGAGGGAGTGGTCCCACCCATTTGCCATCTAGAACAGAACCACTTTCTTTGTTCCCTTAATGGCCTGTCATCTAGGCTCAGCTCACCAAGAAGCTATTCTGGCTTTTTCAGGAATTAAAGGGCACCCAGGCAAACAACCTACCCCACACAAAATTCATAATAATATAGTAAGAAACTGCTTTGAATGTATAGTGCAAATGGAGCTTGTGTCTCACCATCATCTCTACTCAAAGAGTTTGGATAGCTCTTTGAAGTACTTTTTTTAAAAAAAGCCCACAAGAAAACCTTTTTATTCAGTTTTTGACAGTCTTTCGTTATTGATTGTGCAGATATTGATTGTGCCATTTTGTGGGAAATGATTATTTTGGATTATATAGGTAACTAGTTCTGCTTTTCTGTTTGTATATATATTTGTGCATGATATGCAATGATATATATCTAGATATAGATAATGGTTGTTTCTTGCATGAGGGTTATGTTCCAGGGATGGCACATCTATGCAAAAGCATGCAAACTCAAACCAACCCCTTGGAACCAATCCCTTTCTGGAGCTATGCTCCAAGTGGGCCTTGCCCCCCCCCAAAAAAAAAGCAAGGCAGAGAGCTCTTTAGACTTCTTTGAGGTTCTTGTGAGACCTTCCAAGAGAGCTTTAGAGCCCAGTTAGCAAGTCTCGGAGCTTGAATTTTGTTTTGCCTCAGAAAACCCTCTGCAAAAGAGCTCTGAAGCTCTCTGCCTTTGGTTCCTTTGATTTATGTGATTTGAACCAGCTGGCCTTCAACAATGTAAAGTTGAAATTGCACATGTTAAACATCTGTAAGTTGTAATGATACTATGTGTGTATAGATATAGATATGGGGAAATGTGCCTGAGAAATAATAATAATAATAGGTTGTATCCAACACTAGTCCTCCTCAGAGCAGAACCATTGAAATGAATGGGCATTACTAACTTCCATTCATTTCAATGCATCTACTCTATAGACTTAATTGGATAAAACATGAAGATGATGATGATGATGATGATGATTTATTTAGGGTGGGGGCTTGGAATTCAAATTGAAAAACCCTTTTCCCCCACTCCTTTAATTTACAGTTAATTGGTAGTATCAGAGTTGCTAGCTAGTTTACAAACTGTTTAGCAGAGAAGCTGAGTAATTACTTCCCATTAATATCAGAGTTCGGAATTTGTATAGCTGTCATTAAGACAACACTATGAGGGGCTTTTTCCTCTCTCTCTTTGGGCAAAGCCTAAGGGTAAATGAATGCTAATTAGCCACACAAATGTCAGTTCCTTTTTGCAAGTGTCAGCCCTCAGCATGTCTACCTGGGGATGTAACCAGACTGGAAAAAATGTTATGCCATTGCTTTCTATGATCACGGTGTGAAGATGATAACTGCTGTACACCGTTGGGAGCATTGCACCATTCTAATGACTAGTGAAATCCCTGAACTGTAATATAAATAATCAGTGAACAACTTCTAGTCTGTGTGGTACTCCCACCCCCACCCATAGGCTTCCATTTAATTGTCAGGAATTCTTGCCAATAGATCTCCAACTCTAACCATTATGTATAGTGCAGAAACAAGCAAACAAAGCGAGACAAAAGTGCAACTGACATTGCATTTTCCCTTCTGCCAATATCATCTTTGTTGCGTGAAAGGCAATATCTATCAAGCCAAATGAACTTGGCTTTCTCAGAATGAGTTAGCCCATGGTGTTAACACTGAGGTTTTATGCTGAAAAGATCCTGACCTACATTAAGCAACAGAATGATTTCCAGGACTTGAATTTCACACTGAGGCTTTTACTTTTAATTGAAAGGTGATATTGTATTTATTTAGTACATTTATGACTGCATTCACACGGCAGTTTATGCTGTTTCCCTAACTGTAAATTTCCACATTATATTTGAGCTTTCACAGAACATAAAAGCCAGTTCTGGAAATCTAGCAGAATCTAGTGGAAGCTTAGTCCTCATTTCCATGTTTATTGCTTCCTGGGGTGGGGGTGGGAGATAACCCTTAACCCAACCCTTAAGTGATGAAATTTGGTTGTAGTGAATAGTGAAGGCTGGAAGCTGCAAGTCCGCTCACCCCTTTTGGTGTTGCAGGCCGCCAGAGGCTTCACCGGAGCCCCGACAAGGGAACTGAAACAGTGGTGCCCTTCCTGATAGACAGTGGGAGCCTAAGCCCCCCCTGCCTATCAGGAACTGGATCCTAGCCTGCACCAGGCTAATAGGGATGCAGGCTGGGGCTTGGGCTGCACTAGGGGGTGGAGCCGACGGAGCAGGTAGGCTTTGCTTGGGTCCACCCCTTGCCAGAAGTATTCAATAAAGTTGTGGCCTGTTTTGACCCAAATTCCAGCCTCATTGGTCTCTTATTTGCATGGGTTGGGGTATGGGGTATGGGAACCTGATACCTGGTCCTGCAAGCAGTGCAGGGTGTATTCACAGCAGTGCAGGCTAAACGCAACATACTGGGAGTTGTACTCAATGATTTTTGTGTGGTGGTACTCACCAGTACTGAATACTGACACCCAGGGCCTGCCCATTCAAAAGGCCAGGTGAGGAGACAACCTCAGGCTGCAGGATCCATAGGGGCAGCAGATCCCAATATACCTCTTTATTCTCCCTTTGCTCCTGATGTAGATCTCCACTCACCCAGTACCTGAAGGATTGCCTTAGGTGCCCAAATGTCTTGGGCCAGCTCTGCTGACACCTAAGGCAGTGCTATTTTGTGCTGGCAGCTGCAGCACTTTTACCGAGTTATGATTACAGGCACCTCATGAAAAACAAACAAACAAAAAAGCACTGGGATTAAACCTTTAGCATGGCAGGCCCAGCCTTGTAGAATTCCTTGCCACTAGTACTTTGGCAGGGGTCATCCTCACTTTCTTTCTGCTTTGAAAACTGCACTGTTCAGACTGGTGAGTGTGATTTATTTATTTATTTGTTTACCAAGCAGCTTATCAATGCCTTTTTTAAAAAAAACTGATCTTACTATTATATAATTAGATTTCTGTGTTGTATGCTGTCTTATGCTGCCTCTCTTTGAAAATATGCTTTATGAATTTTTAATTTTTTAAAAGATCGCTTAACTAGAAAAAGTGTACAGTAACAACCAATTACAACATACACAACCAATAAAAACCCAAAGAAAGCAATTACAGGGCCTGGGTTAGTTCATGCAGGAAGAGGCGGTCCTTGAGGTGCTTATGCTGAGTCAGCCATTTACCCATCGAGTCCAATATTGTCTACCATGACAAGAGCTAGCTAAAGCTTTGTGAGAAGTCCTCTTTCTGCCTATCACCCATCATACGTTCTCTTTAACTGGAGCTACGCAAGCGCTAAACCTTCTAGGGGCTCTCAGGGAATGCCAAGTAGGTGCTCTTCCACTGAACTATGGGGCCCATCCCTAATCCCCTAGATTTGGCAGGTGTGATGGGTTTGATAGCAAGTCCTGCTTGTGAGACACAATTTCTCTTATCATTGTTGTCATCCCTTCTTTTTCAGAAAACACAGACTTCTATAGCAAACTCTATTGAATAATGTAGCTGGCTAAACCAAGGCAGCCCTGAAGGAATAGAGATTGATCCAATAGACTGGAAGATGGAAGTGCAGTCACTCATGAATACAAAGTGTGATTGGGAGAGCTGGGTTGTAAGATGGTGGTTCCTTTTTTATTTTGTTGGATATTTTTGCTTCAGAGAAGCTCCTTATGAAAAACTCAATTTTATCTTCTCAGAATGCTCTACCACAAGGGGGCATCTTTTTGTGTTGTTGTTTTTAAAAGGCTGTCCCCAGTGAGAGCTGCCTTTTTCTTTCCAAAAAAAACCCATTGGATTAATATTATATCATGATGTAGCATCATTCCAAGGGCGGGGGGGGGGATAAAATAGCAGCCACCAGTGGCTCCACCATTTCCACTGTTGGTAGAGATGGGGAAAATTTGTTTCAGTTCACATTTAATGGCAACCTACATAATTCACATTTTAAAAGCCCACCAACTGATGCACACCCATCCTTCAAAATTTGCACCTCTCCTAATTTTGCAATGGAGTTCCCTCTTACAATACACCCCAGTTGCATCTGCAGCCTCTATGCTCTCACTTGCTGATTGAGGTTCCTTACTGCACTA
This sequence comes from Podarcis gaigeae, assembly GCF_964106915.1. Lineage (NCBI taxonomy): Eukaryota > Metazoa > Chordata > Lepidosauria > Squamata > Lacertidae > Podarcis > Podarcis gaigeae. Next base: position 38,843,515 of record NC_139691.1, read on the forward strand.
CTGTGAAATTCTGTGTGTCCATAAGAACCCTACTCAATGGTTGCATTTCCAAGCAGACAGTGAGGCCTGAAGATGCAGACTTCCTTCAGCATAGCTGAACCTTGGGAGAAGGTGGGATGTACTGAACAAAAAATCAATCTGAGTACTGCTCATTGTGCTGTTAATCTCATATTAACCCACTGTTGTTGTTTGAACAAATGGCATTATCTACACATACCTTAGGAATAGGCGTGTACTGTGGGAAGGCTCCTATTCAGATATCCCAATTGGAGTCCCAGAACTTGAGCCAGAACTTAATATAAGAAGACCATCCCTTAGATACTGAACCTGACCTGGATGCTGACCCAAGGGCTAAATTATTACCATATTTTCCTAATGTTCTGACCTCCAAACTAATTGGAAACCAGATCCAGAACAAGGCAGGGGTTTTAAGGTTGGCCCAGTGTAAGTCGGCCTCACTGAGTAGGGGCACTGTGCACTGACCTAGCTTACATTTTAATGTTTGTGCAACCACCTAGAGGTCTGTTGTCCATTAAGCAGTACACAAATTCAATAGTAACAATAATCCCCAGATCACATATTGTTGTGATGGAGAAGAACTGTGTATAACATTTTGAGTTCCTTAGAAGAACACTGAGACTGGTGTGGGAATACCATTATGGTCTTCATAACCTGTAGTTCAGCTCTAGTTTTCTGAATCTTCATAGGACCGATGGGATGTAAATTACTCAGCTGCATATTAATAATAATACTATCTATTCAATGTACAATACACCTGCTACCTTGCGCACATTTTGAAGGGGGTTAAACTGTTTCCTTTGGAAGAGGGGGAAATGTGTACTCAAATTAGCAGCTTTTGACGGCTTGAAGTTAATTCATCTAGGAAAATTGGATTGCACTTTTCTTATCAACTGCTGCTACCTTGATGTGGTTGTGAAAAATCCATTCCAGTTTGATAATTTCAAGTGACACTTTGAAAGTTTGCTAGTCATTGGCTCTTAATCATGGAGAGCTTTGATAACCATCAGCTGTGCAACAGGAATGTCACGGCCCATTTCTTTCAGCAATAAAAAAACAAAAAGGTAGCAAGCTCTTGCTGAATTTTGCTGTTCCTGTTTTTAAGGAAAAGCAGAGCAGGTCTTTACTGACTTTTGCTATTGCTATAAAAATCTCTTTGGGGTGACTCTCTACATAGGAGAGAGTAGCACAGTAAGTTGGGATCAGTGCACGCTAAGAACTGGTGCAGATGCAGTAAAGCAACTGTATCTAAATGATGGTTTACAAATTACAGGATCACACTCCCCAGGGATATCCCACTATGGTCATATTCACACCATATATTTAAAGCACTATGATATGATTTCAAACAGTCATGCTTCCTCAAAAAGAATTCTGGAAACTGTAGTTTGTTAAGTGTGCTGAGACCCCTGTTCCTCTCAGAGAGTTACAATTCACAGATGGTTTAACAGTCAATCTCTTTTCACTAGAAACTCTGGGAATTGTAGCTTTGTGAAGGAATAGGAGTCTCCTAACAACTCTCAGCACGTTAACAAACTACAGCTCCCAGGGTTATTATTGGGGGGGGAGCCATGGCTGTTTAAAGTCGCATCATAATGGTGTTTTAAGGCATGTGGCCTTTCTGAAGTAAAGTGGGTGGCTTTCTGTTTGTGATGCTCCACTTGCAGAATTCTCTGCTGATGAAAGTTCAACTTTTAATGGAAATGTTTTCATTGCGATTCATTTGCACACTCTTTCCATTCAGCCCCAGCTGGCATGACCATTACGTTACTAGATCAGATTCAAGGTTCTTGTATTAATTTTCAAGGTCCTTAACAAGTTAGGTCCACGATATCCTACAGACAGTATGATCCCTGAGATCTTTGGAGGAGTCTGTTGGTGGTTCCCCATGGCTGCAATGCAATGCACTCAGTGCTGAAAAATTAATCCTGTGGTTGTTTTTGTTGTTGTTGTTTAGTCGTGTCCAACTCTTCATGACCCCATGGGCCAGAGCACGCCAGGCACTCCTGTCTTCCACTGCCTCCCGCAGTTTGGTCAAACTCATGCTGGTAGCTTCGAGAACACTGTCCAACCATCTCGTCCTCTGTCGTCCCCTTCTCCTTGTGCCCTCAATCTTTCCCAATATCAAGGTCTTTTGCAGGGAGTCTTCTCTTCTCATGAGGTGGCCAAAGTATTGGAGCCTCAGCTTCAGGATCTGTCCTTCCAATGAGCACAATTTCCTTAAGAATGGATAGGTTTGATTTTCTTGCAGTCCATAGGACTCTCAAGAATCTCCTCCAGCACCATAATTCAAAAGCATCAATTCTTCAGCAATCAGTCTTCTTTATGGTCCAGCTCTCATAGCTTTAACAATACTCTGTCCTGATTGAGATTATGCAGGTACCCTGCTTGCTGAACTTCAGGTGTATGACAAAGATTTTCTTATTCCAAAAGGCATATTAAGGCAGTGTTCGGTTTTATGATAACTCTATGTATGGTTTGATTTTACATAACCACTTGGAAATGTCTTAAATAAATAAACATTAACAAACATTTGTTAATCACTTTATAAAAATGTTTTGTCTCAGTGTGACTTAACAACATGTCTACCTTACTGAGAGTTCAATGTACACAAGGGAGCAGACAGGTGCAACTACCCCTAAAAAAATTAAATGAAAAGCTAAACAGGTTTGAAGGGAATCTCATCAGTTCCTCCAATGTTCTCCCAAAAGTTATCTGTCTAAGCTCAAGCGGCATGGAGGCAAATTATGTTTTTGGTGGGTTTTCTTCTTTCCTGATCATGGCCTTTTAATTGAATTGGCTGCTGTCCATCTCTCTGCTAATTTGGTGGCAGCCTTTGCTGAAAACTGCACAAAGTTCCTAATACCGGGCTATATTTGGAGGAATGAAGTTATCAAGTTTAAACCTCATTTTCTTGTTTGTCTTTATGAGCAGTAGCTAATGGCAGCACCACTGAGCCCTGAACATGACAAAATATTAATTATAAGTATCTACATAATGGAAAATCCTTTTCTAAATTTTAATCTCACAACAATTCCCCATAGGGCTTCCTAATCCCAGAAGCCTTTCTAAGTCAGCAGAGAAAAGATGATGGGGAACATATGCCTTAGTGGTTTTCATTTAATTAAACAAAATTCAAAACTGGGAGTTTTAAAATAGGAGAGATTAGTTCATTAGTGGGCCTTAAGCATGTCGCAGCAGTGAAATATATTGCCCCTCTAGTGATGCTTTTTTGTAGGAATGTTATAGATGATGTCAGGATTTTTGCTGGCCCAGAAATTATTCTGATATATTGTAGTAAGGGTGAGGGAGAATTTTGTACATTTTAATACAAATCTGCCTATTTCACACTTTCCAGCACCATAGCAAACTAAAACAAATATATCCTTTGAAATTCACCCTTCTCTGAATTGTTGTGGTCCAGTTCTCCAGCCTAAAACTGCATACAAAAACTGTGTTTATGAAGTGGAAGCATGCAGTAAGTTAACATAAAATGCGATGAGAAGTTGCTTGCAAAAATGCTTTATATTAGGCAAAAATGTGCACAAATAATGTGTGTATTAGGGGAAAGGCACATGAAAATGCATACAAGTTCTGAGGAGGAAATGGGGCAAACTGATCTTAAGATTTTGAAACTAAGAAGCTGAGATAGACCAAAATGGATGGATTCTTCCATGCCTACATGGTAAGCTGCTACCAGTCCTGACCAATGTGTTGATGTTTGCAAAGTGATGAGATCAAGAGCATCTTAGAGAGCAACAACCTCTTCCTTCCTAGTGTCAGTTTCAACTAGAGATGTCATAGATTAAATCTGGGTCTTTTGAATATAGTGCATGTGCAGCAGCTCACCTGTGTTGCAGCTTATTCATGTTAATTCCCATCTATGAGCTAAGGAGTGATGGGTGGATTGGTCAGTTTTGGTTTCTCTCAGTTTTTCTTTTTTCTCCACATTTCCATCTAAGCTTCCACTTTTTAAAAAGTCTTCATGAGAAATCATCAGTATCTTGGTGTCAGTTTTCTCCTAATACATACATTTCTATGAACTTTTGCCTGACACGTTTTTTACAAAGCTAGTTACCAGAAATAATGCATTTTTATATTATGTTCACTGATGCATGCACTTTTATGTACATTTTATCTCTGTATGTGAATTGTTCAACATATTACTCGGCTGGAGCACTACATTGCAAAATTCAGAAATGTATGAATTTCAAAGGATGGCCGTGTTTCAGTCTTCATGTTGTTTTGGGAAGTGTGAATTAGTTAGGCTTACCTTTAAATGCAAACTGAATCAAATTTCTCCCCCTTCTCGAGTGCTTGAGGCATGTAATTGTGCCACAAGAAATGAAATCACATAATTAAAGCCTTCTCTGGGTGCAACCTACCCCTCCACATCAGAGTCCATTTTTATGGAAGATTCATTGTTGTATCCTTCCCCTCTGTTCAGTTAGATTCCAGTTGGATGGGTAATGCTGATTCCTCTTTGTATTGGACAAATTATTATTGTTCTATTGCTCTTTCCTTGCAAAGATGCAGATTTGCAAGCCCATAGCTGAGGTCCCTCTTCTCCTTTCCACAAGTCAATAATTTAGGCTCACCACATTCCAGTCAGGAGGCACATCAAAACTGTGACTTGTGCCCAGATCCTAGGAATATATTTATCTTACTCTTGCGTGCTTTAAAATAAAGTGGGGGATACAGTGTAAGAGTATTTATTTACTTTCTTACTTACTCACTTACTTATTTCTTAAAAATTGTATACTGCTGTGTCATAAAAACAGAATACAATGCAATAAAACCAAAAATAGACATCAGTTGATTATTGTGGAAGGATATATGTTTTATTGCTTGCATAGGCCCAGTGGAATAAAAAAGCTTTCAGCGGGCATTTTAAGTCGGCACAGAACTTTTCAAAGTTAGTTGATGCAACACCTACCTACCCTCCAACTATCAGAAGCCTTTGGAACTAGGATACTAAGATATTTGTTGAAGTGGGTCAAGAAATGTACAAAGTCAAAGGCTTATGGGAGTTTCTTTACTTATACTATCTACCACCAGTCAATCTTTTATCATTTGTACTTTTAAAAAATCATCTGCGGGTACACAGAATTTCATTTGACTGTTTGGGAAAGTTTGCCTGATTCATTCTTGCTTCTTCTTCTTTTGGCTGCTCCCTTTGGTTGCTGGGTTGAGTGTAAGGTTATTACCCTATAGCCAGCTTGCAATTGAACTAAACCACTACCATCTTCTAAAAAGAGTCAAGTCATGAAAAAGCTCCTTCCTTCCACTGATGGAACAGAAGAGCAGACACCTCTATACAAAATCTCATAATATGAAATAATGGCTCCAGCAACAAATAGGCTTCTAAGACATGGGTTGGTTTCCATGTCACAGTTAAGGGCTGGATGGATTAGCCTATTTTTTATCAATCACAAGTCTGTATGACCATCCCAATTAAAAAAAAAATTGCAGATGGTTTCTTCAGTTGGTTGCACAGACCTCTACAAAATACCATAGTGTTGTGCAACAATAAAGCAATAAAAGAAAACAAGAGAAAACAGATAAAACTGTTCTGTATTTAATTATTTTTAAATGCATGCTGCTCACAGCTTCTGGGAAAACTTGTAAATAGCGAGGGGAGTGTTTGAAAAGGTAAAGGACCCCTGACAGTTAAGTCTAGTCGCGAATGACACTGGGGTTGCGGCGCTCATCTCACTTTACTGGCCAAGCGAGCCGGCGTTTGCCCACAGACAGTTTTTCCAGGTCATGTGGCCAGCATGACTAAGCCGCTTCTGGCGAAACCAGAGCAGTGCACAGAATGCCGTTTACCTTCCTGCTGCAGCGGTACCTATTTATCTACTTGCACTTTGACGTGATTTCACACTGCTAGGTTGCAGGAGCAAGGACCGAGCAACGGTAGCTCACCCCGTCGTGAGGATTCAAACCGCCAACCTTCCGATCGGCAAGCCCTAGGCTCAGTGGTTTACACCACAGAGCCACCCTCGTTTAGCATCCAACAAAATGTAGACGGTGTTGGAGCTTGACTAACTGCAATGGGCAGTGCCTTCCTCAAGGCAGTTGCTGCTGCGCTGAAGGATGTAGCCTGAGCTGCCAAGGTACATGAAGCACCACAAGGAAGGCCAGCTGCAGATAACTGCAGTAAATGGGCAGGTGTGGGGGGACATGTCCATTTGGTTTAAACTGGTCTACAGTACTTAGAGCAGGACTTGGACGCAATGATTTGAGTAGAATTTGGTAGCTGAGTAGAAACAGGGAGCAAAGCTTTCGGCAGGAGTCACAAGATCAAACCATGGTGGGGTGTTTTTTTATGAATGAGATAGTAGGCAAAAAACATTCTGTAAAGCATTAAGGTCCATTTGTCATGCTAGGGCTTCTTTCCCCCTCCAGTGCCCAAAAAACAATCAGTCTTTCCTATCTGAGTAATACATTAAACTAAAGCACGTTAAAACTATTAAACTCCATAGTCACTGGAAAGCCCTCAAAATTAGTTTAAAAATTGAATAATTAGGCTCATGCTGTGATGACATTCAGTCTGCTGGTATTGCTTTCAGCTCCTGCATAGGATCATTGTGCTGCCTTCATTAGCAGCTCCTTGGAAATTGGTTGCTAAAGAATGCCCTGTGTTTTCCATTAGATTTTTAATGGGAGAAAATGAATTATGGCCCATCCAACAATCACAGACGTACAACCAAATTCACAACCCAGGTGAGACAAATTATGTTGGTTTAAACTGATGTTCTCTTATTTAACTCTTCTTCTGCCCGCCCAGGTTTCTCCTGGATGTTTATATGTTCTCAGTTTAGAAGTAAAGGTTTACACTCCAGCAAATGACTATAGGATCAAACCCGCCTCATTTGCTTCATTTATGATGATGAGAAAAAGTATTATGATGAAGCTAGGGATAGAGAAATCAATCTATTTCCGACTGTGTCATTTTCATATTTATTCATTCATAAATACATATTGTGCTGGTTCCTGTTTTAGAAAAAAAAACTATATTAAATTTGCCTTTAAATATGCATTTAAATTCATCTTTTATCTCACTGTACTCATTTCTGGACATATGTTTTGTCATGCATTGCGGCAACTATTATTATTATTAGTAGTAGTAGTATTGTCAGGGCTTTTTTTCAGCTGGAACTCTCCAGAACTCAGTTCTGGCACCTCTCAGATAGGCACCATTGCCATTATAAGAGAACAAGAGAAGTGTTTGTGGTGAATTCCGGAATCTTTTTTTCTAGAAAAATAGCACTTTTTGTTGTTGTTAGGTGGAGACCTGTATCACAAATTAAGGGGAAGTTTGGAGGGGAAAATCTGAAGTATAAATCCATTCTGATCTGCACATTGATTTGGGAGAGGCAGACCAAGTCAATTCCCAACAAAATTCACAGAAAACAATTCCTCATTCATCTCTAACTGGAAGCCCGCATTGCTTTACATTGCATGTCACCTCAAGCTTAAGCACTCCTACAAACAATAAATCTAATGGGTGCCAAGTCCCTGTGACCCACAGTTCCCTAGTGGTTACTAAACACATGAACACAAGTATTTTGGTTTATGGGTTCAAATAGGCCACAACTGTATTGGTTACAGATGTGAGCAGTTTGGCTTAGGCATTGGGTGAAGCGAGGCTATATCTCAACTCCCGCTTGTCTTCTGGGGGTCCATCCATAGGCGCCGACTCCATGGGGCCTGAGGGGGCCCGAGCCCCCTCAAAAATTCGTTTGGGGGGGCAGAGCCCCCCCAATAATTTAAGAAAATTATTACCATAAATTTCGCTCTATAACACACAGATTTTTTCTCCTAAAAAGTAAGGGGAAATGTCTGTGCGTGTTATTGAGCGAATGTGTGGTCCCTGGAGCTGACTCGACGGAGCGCAGGGGCAAAAATAGGCAAAAATCAGGCAAAAATCAGATTGGCGGTCGGGTGGAGGGAAGGCAGAAGCTGCTGCTTTCCTGCATTCTGCCTCAGGGTCTTACTGCCCACCCGCTTCTGTTGCTGCGTTTGCTCAAACTCAACAAAGAGCAGGGAATCCCCTGCCCTCCTGGCAAGCAGAGGGTTAAGGAAAGGATCGAGTCCTTCCTTCTAATTCTTTCCTAGTCACACTGCGTGCAGGCTCCAGCCCACCACCTCCTCCTCTCCGTGCTCTAGGGACTCGCAGGTGGGAGAGAGAGAGGGGGGGCTGGCTTGGGGGGGGACGTTTGCCTTCCTTTCCTCCCCCCACCCCGTTAAACTCCTCCCCTGCATTCTTAGCCAGCTGCTTCTCCGCACACCCCTCTTGTGCTTCTTGTCCCTTCTGTGTTTTTCCTTCCCTCCCCATTTAAAACGTGGTGACAAAGCACGGATCCACATGGATCCTCAGGATTTTTGCATTGGGTCACCCCAAATTCACCATCAGATCACATAGCATGTCCATGGCTACATCTTGCACCAAAAAAATCACGCACCCACTGTTGCCTAGGGTCATAGTGGTGCAAAAACGTGGTTACAAAGCACGGATCCACATGGATCCTCAGGATCTTTGCATTGGGTCACCCCAAATTCACCATCAGATCACATAGCATGTCCATGGCTACATCTTGCACCAAAAAAATCACTCACCCACTGTTGCCTAGGGTCACAGTGGTGCAAAAACGTGGTTACAAAGCATGGATCCACATGGATCCTCAGGATTTTTGCATTGGGCTACTCCAAACTCACTGTCAGATATTAAAAATCTTTATAAAATAGAGAATTAAATAAATACAGAATGTTAAATTTTCAGTTTTGAAATATTAGTACTAGTTTAGTACTGTATTTCTATATTACTATAGTACTGTATTAGTTATTTTCAAATACTTAAATATTTTTAGGGTGTAAGACCCAATTAAAGCCCGTTATTTACATACAGTATTACAGTATTTACATACAGTATTAGGCATACTGTATTAACTTTATTAACTGTATTAAAGCATTAACTTTGAGATATTATATTTATTTAATGAACCCTCAGCCTTATTCAAAGTAAGCTTAAATTAGCTATTTCACTTATTAATCAAAGTGCTATTACTGTGCGACAGCAATATTTTATGTTTTATTCTTTTAATGATAGTTTAGGATTTATTTAAATATCATTTCAGTCTTTTCAGAGCTATATATTCACTGCTCTGTAATAGTCTATAAGCATAATTGTTACTGTAAATTAAATTAGCTTTTTACGAAAATACCGTGCGTGTTTTTGTTTTGTTTCTTTTTTCAAAGCCAAAAAGTGTTTCAGGCTTGTCGAGTTTCCCGGAGTGTGGAGTTATAGAGAGTCGAATTTTCGGGGTTCTAATGTTGATCATATGACTCTAAAATACTTTTTAAAAACTTTAAAACTCACTAATTTTCATCTAAAATTTAGAAAACTTCCCGGGGCAGGACCCCGGTATGGGCCCCCCCCCAATATTTTTTATAAGTCGGTGCCCCTGGGTCCATCTAAGGGTAAACCACCAATAGGGGGAGCCCTATGACTTACATCAAATAGGAGTACCCTGAGGTGTCCCTACTGGGGTCGTGGCATGGTCCTAGACCACGTCCAGGCATCGGACAGGATCCACACACCCAGATCCCTTTAACATGATACTCTTAATGAGGAGGGGCAGGCGGAGGCTACAAGTCCGCTCCACTTCACTGTGGAGAGGAGTTGTGGTGGGCCGTGTGGCCACCCACTCTCCTCCAGGGGCGGGGAACAAAGTCCTGCATTGCCCGGGGGATCCCGGATACATCAGCGACCGGCCAGCCAATCCACTGGCTGGTGGGGGCATGGCCGGGACCGGCAGGTGGAGGCTACAACCTCCTCTCCATCCAAACGAAGGCTTACCCAATGCCTAACCACAACTTGAACCCAAACGGCTAACCGCCAACACCCTCACACTTGCAACCAATCCCTGATGCTCTCTGTAATGTCATTCAACCAGATATCATTGCCCACATCAGAAATGTGTACCCTGTCATTACAGGGAGGAAAGGCCTGCTGGTTGAAGGTGATGGGCAGGGTGATGTATCACACAGCTTTTCAAGTGTTGTACCTTTTGCACAACTGTGTGGTTTGCTTTCTTTCTAGCTCTATTATTGGCAACCAGGTCAAGGCAATCACGCCAGCAAGGCTTCTCCAGCAGCTGGGACCAAATTATGGTTAAGCCAGGTACAGGGCAGCAAGCTTATCAAAGTCCTCTTTAATGTTCCAGGTTAGGTCAATGCCCTTCCTTAGAACTAAGTCATTTTCACCCAGCTGAATGACCAATTAAACATAAAGGCCATTCAATGCATTTCCCATTGTCATGATGGACATGAATTTGTGCCATTTCATTAACGCGTCTTGTCAGCCAAGAGACCCTGATGTTCTGTGGGAGCCCCAAGCGGCATCCTTTGCCAGTAGCGATGGCATGCATGCGGGCCCAATGGGCTATGCTGTGTCTGACAATCCAGATATTGTGGGTTATTGTGGATGTATCTTCCATATGCATATTAACTTCAACAGCCCATATCTTTAATCCTGTCTGTAGGAAGACCCGTGGCGGCCCCAATTCTAAAGGAATGAGCTGTGAAGTCCACAGCCGGGTCTGTATGTCTTTGTGGGAATGATCTTAGGGGGCTCGAGCGAGGAGACCTGAGGTATAGATATATTCTGGTGTCTTTTACCGGACAAGGGCCCTTGTATTCTGAAGCTGAGAACCTGATAAGCATGCCTTTACCTGACTGGTCTGTTTTAGAGTGATGAATGTGGATTAGCAATGCAGAGCGGCTAAGGTTTATGTCCTTTTGTAATAGCCCTCTGGAGAAGGTGCCAGGTTCACCCTAACTGGCACATTCTCTCACCCTGAGGGCCCCAAAGAATTCAATGGCATAGGTTGCAGAGAACAGATGGCAATCTGAATCTTCCCCCTCCACCTATTAACAATCCAGCAAGGCATCGCTATCATACTCCAAACTGGATGTACCTGATTCCTCGTCAGTGTTATCCTTATGACTCTTCTTCCCTTTTGGGGGGGAACGTTGCCTTTTCTGTTTCTTCGCTGGTGATTTAGACCCACTATTCTGAGGTAGCCCAACTCCTCCGAGCTGGAGGAGCCTTGCCCCTCTTTTTGGCTCCAGTACTCCCCACCCCAGTGCTACCCGCCACCTGCGGCAGAGTGGTGGCAGGGTGTGTGTCAGTCTGTGCACCCTGCAAGACAATGGAAAAAGTTGTTGCCGACTGGTGAGGCAAAGGGCTGGGAGGGGGCGGGTTGTAATTATGCGAACTTTGTGGACTGGGGTGAGAAGGGCCTGCAAGATCAGGCGACATGTGCACTGCTGATGGGGCCTGAGCTGAAGATGGGTGCAAGTGAAGGTGAACTGGAAAAGCTGGTGCTGAACCAAGAGTCCCAAAAGGTATATGATTTGCAACTGGTGGAATTGAGAGTCACTAAAGACAACAGCTGATGTACTAGGGAACTCAGGTGGCAAGTGAACTGAATATATCCTCTTCAACCCCAGGAGAAGCAGCACACACAATTCAATCGCTCACGTGGCTGACAAAACGACACCACACCAGCCCACGCCAAGTTTGCTGATCACTCTCACACCAGAACCTTGGCTGCCCACTCCTCCCTGTGGAGGCTGGAATCAATGCAGAAACATCCTCCACCAAGCAGCTGTTTTTAGTTCCCTTCCCAAGCACGCTGCCTCACAATCAAAAGGTTGGGAGGTAAAAGCAGTAGAGAGAGTGGCGAGGCTATGCAGGCAGGGAACTTCCCAGCCACCGGGATGCTTGATCCAAGGCAAAACCAAAAGGCTCAATCCAAAGGCTGCAAAAGAGGATCACCACGGAGTGCCCAATGATGAAAGGCAAGATTTGGTGAAAGGGTGTGAGTCAAGGCCACGCAGCAGTTAAATTTCCCATGGCCATGCCGCCTACTGGCACTGATTGGCCAGTGGGGCCCCGCCCCGCACTGATGACATGACTGGGATGGCATGAGGGGGTCATCAACTCCCCCACACCATGCTGGATCACTGCAGGGGCCCGGATCCCTGGCCGCCCACTGAAAAAGGTGGGCAGACCTGCCTCCCATCCAATCCCTAGAAAGGCACCTTCTGTCCTGAACACACCCAGAAAAACGAAGACAAGTGACTGGACTTTGAGTTCTTTATTGGCAAAGCACTCAGTTAAATGAGCTCCTACCGTGCAAGTGATGTACAACAACGCTCTCCACTAAACAGCTGGTCTAGGCAATATACAGCTGTAGACCCATGCTCCATTTCAGACAACTGGAACAACAGTGTAGCCCTGTTCCTGCCATGTTGCTTTCTTAAACCCCCTTGTCTGACAGATTGCTCAAGCACCTGACAGCTACTCCTTAAGCAGCTCTAATTGTTCCCATCACTTCAAGCCCCTCCTTGGGTAGAGAGACAATGGAGGGGGAAGGGGATTCCAAAGACACGACTCTCTCTGGGAGGGCTACAGCCCCCCCCCCCCAAGTTCTGATGGGTCTGATAACAAGTTGTCTTATATATAGATGGTACATGACCCCAGTTAAACTTGCCAAAATATACCATTTGTCTGATAACAAATGCTGGAAATGTAAAGGAAATGAAGGAACTTTCTTTCACCTCTGGTGGACGTGCCCTAGAGTGAAGGCTTTCTGGGAAATGATATATAATGAGTTGAAAAAGGTATTTAAGTATACCTTCCCTAAGAAACCAGAGGCCTTCCTCCTGGGTATTGTCGGCCAGAGGGTGATCAAGAAGGACAGAACTTTTTTCCTGTATGCAACAACGGCAGCAAGGATACTCATCGCTAAGCATTGGAAAACTCAAGATCTACCCACACTGGAAGAATGGCAGATGCAACTGATTGCCTACATGGAACTGGCTGAGATGACCGGCAGAATCCGAGACCTGGGAGAGGAGAAGGTTGAAGAAGACTGGAAGAAATTTAACATTTATTTACAAAAATATTGTAATTTGGTTGAATGTTAAGAAGGATGCTAGATCACAAATAATTGAGCACCACTAAATTAGATGGAATTAGGATGATAAGTGAGATTGAGGAAAATATATTTTTTTTGGAGAATTATTATAATATATTTAAACGAGCGGGACATAAGAACGCAAACAAGATGATAAATTGCTGGTAAAAATCTACAATGATGTAAGTGGGAGCGGGAGACGTGAGGGAGTCCAAAGAAGCTATGAAACTATGTTATGATACATGTTATATTGTTTATTACTTTTGTATTTGTATTTAAAAATTTTAATAAATATTTTTTAAAAAAATGATAACAAGTTGTCTTAAAGTGGGGCCTCCAAATCCAGCCCTCCAATCATCAGCATCTGGGCATTGGGATTCTCCCTGTACCATTCGCCCCTCTACCCTCCCCTTCTTTGCACCATCCTTGAAAGATTTTGCCTGGCAGGAACATGTTGTTCAACTCTGACAATACCACTTGCATGTCTGGATAGAGGATTAGAGAGAGATTTACATTGTTGCTCTCCCCACTTTTACTTTTGGACCCACCTCCACTGGCATGTGACCCCTGGGAAGTTGCCCAGGAGGGAATTTGGCCCCTAGGCTCAAAAAAGATTCCCTTTAATTAGCTACCAGTAAATAATATGTCAGATACGGAGATGCTGAGAAAGAATAAATGAAAAATGTGAATTTACCTGGCTTGCTAATTTTCTAGATACATGCATCCAAATGAGGAAGTTGAAGTTCAATTCTTCAGCCCTAGTTGGATGTTCATTATGAACTTGGATGCCATCCCCACTAATAAATGAATATAATGGAGCACTTTTTAATCTTGGCAACAGCGTGAGCTAGAGTCAGTTATCCGAAGCAAGAACAATTATAGAGATGCATTCTAGAGAGTTCATTTGTTCTGGAGACTTGAAACATTTATGTGAAGCTTCATACTGAATATTTAACCAGTGGAAATGTGGAATATTGAAAAAGAAAAGAAAACCTTTGGCAGGGACCCTGAAGATGCTTCACTAAACTTTGTGTCTTGTTGCTGGAATTGCCAAGTATTTGCATGCACTTTGTGCCAAAATTGTGAGTATCCAAATTTGTTATTGTGCTTCCATCACTTGGGTCTGTGAAATATCATGACAAATAGATGTTTGTTTTTATTTTATACATGTTAGGTCTCCACCCATTTGTGCTTAAGTTGATCTATTCTGTGTTCTTGAAGAGTCCAGCCTATGCAATCATCACTCGTACTAAGCACGAATCACTTGAAAAAACATTCTATGAAAATGATCTAACCTTAAGAAATTGGAGCAGTGAAGCAAACCCTTTTTAAATTATCATTATTATTTATGATGTTGCTTTAAATTTTGCTAAGCACTGTGAAAAGAATAGAATAAACAAGTCCCTGCAAGTGAAAAAGGGGGGAAAGAAGTTTGAACTGAACGCAGCACAAAAAGAAAGAAGGTTCAGGGAATTTCTCTGCTTCCCAGGTAACGTGGTACCTTGTTTGTCGAACGGCTTGGCTCCCAAACAAATAGGTTCCCAAACACCTCAAACCCAGAAGTAAGTGTTCTGGTTTGCGAAAGTTTTTGGGAAGCCGAACTTCTGACGCAGTTTCTGCAGCTTCCGATTGAGTACAGGAAGCTCCTACAACCAATCAGAAGCTGCACCTTTGTTTTCGAATGGTTCCCGGAGTCAAACGGACTCCCAGAACGGATTAAGTTCAACAACCAAGGTACCACTGTACATTCATTTTCAGTATGAGAACCAGGTGAAATTGCCGCTGTAGTAGTAGGTGAAATGGCTATCCAGTAGTGGATATTGAGGGGGGGGTGCCTCCTGTGGCTTTGGAGAAATGTTGCCAGTGCCAGAGAACTAGCCAGCAATAAATCACACTGGGTAAGTGGAGCTGACTGTTTATTAGAAGAAACAAGGTCTTCTCAGAGGAGCCAGGCCTAATGAGTACAGGAACTCTTCTCAGTAAATCTTGCCCCTAAGAAGTATTTGTGGAGGCTGAAGGTGCCTACCTTCCCACAGCTGCCTAAACCTCCTCTTCCCCCCACCCTAGGTCCTTCCCAAGTAATCTGCGACTACACCATGCCTTCCTCTGCTCCTCCCTCTTCATACCTTTTCTGACCTTTCTATGCCTCCCTTCATCCAAGGCTCACAAGGTGGTTTACAATATAAAAACACAAAAATACATACCATAGTAACAAACAAAAGCAATAATCCACACAAATTTAAGGAGCTGCCTGTGATTCCTTGGTCACTTCTGGGCCGAGTAAAAAAAATTGGCCCACCCACTGATTGGCCTAGTTGATTGGATATTATTATTATTATTACCTACTCCACTGAGAAGCTCAAAGATGGTGTTAGCAGTCTGTCATATGTAAATAGATTTATTTGGTCACTTTGGGCAATTACTTTGGGCACTTTGGGAAAGCGGAACAGGAGGTTTCAGTTAGGTGCACCCCATAGGCACCTTTCGAGATAAGAGAAATGCCCGAAGCTGGCTTTTGGGACCATGGGCCCTGGGGCTGGATAGAGACTGCCTCTGATGCCAACCTGCCTCAGCCACCTAGAGCTCTGGGGCCCCAACCAGGGGTGATATGGGAAAATCCTACCTACTCACCTTCAGGGTGAGCCCCAAGGAAGGTGTTAGGCAGTACTTCAATACCCCCACTTTCCACAGGTTGAGGTTGGTTGCTCTATTGGCTGCAGGCTTTGCCTGATATTTTGAGCTAATTCTGCTGGTTGGTTGGTTCAGAGTCACTAAAGTGACCCTAGTTCATCGCAATCTGATGTGCCTGATACTTTATTTAGTCATCAGGTCGTAAGTGGGAGGAGTAAGGATGAAATCAAGCAACCATGGTTTGCCCAAAGCTCAAGATTTCACTTGGGTTGCCAGCTATGGGTAGTATAAGCCATGGTTTGTCCTATGCTGAGTTCATTATGCACCACCCCAATCTCCAAGTGGTAAGACACTCAAAGGTTTATTGTGTTTGATTTCCTTGGAATGAAGGTCCGTGGAGACTGTGGTGTCTTTAGGATGTATGGTTTTATTTACACATATATACAACCTGGGGACAGGATGGAGGGGCTCACAGCTTTAACACTTCAATACGTCTTACTTCCCCATTAGGTTCCCATGGGAGCCCCAAATTCCAGCACAGAGTGAACATCCCTCTGACACCACAGTTACAACAGGCTATCTGTTGCAGGCATTCACACATGCCCCCCCAACACATGGTAGCTTAACACTTCATTGTGACATCTGAGGAGGGCTGATGTATTTAATCAGTGTGTTTTTTAAAGAAAAAAATTGGTTCTCAGTGTTATCATACACTGAATTACAGAAATGCATTGATGTATTATTATTTCTTTATTGAATTTACACCCTGCTATTCTTCCCAAAGGAGCCCAGGGCAGCAAACAGGTCCACAAATTATAAAACAACCAGAAAATGAAGACAAACTCTATATTAAAACAAGTCCTGTAAATTTGGAGTAGGAGATTTCGAATTTCTACGCAAAGATGTGCATGGTAACAATTTTTACAATGTATTGGTTTATTGTAAGTAAATATGTTCTTATTTCTAGTCAGAATGTCATGTGAAATATTTTTATTTTGGGGGGGGGGTTTCCCCTTTCTTTTTGAGTGACTTGGAAGTCACCCAAATTGTGTGTTGTTTTTAAATGAAGGAAGAAAAATGGAAACAAGAGTTGAAATTCAATTTATTAGTATGTTTACTTTTAAACAATGTATTTTCCAGTATGGTTTAGACAGTTCTGACATAATACTGCGGTTACATATAGAAATGTACAGTGAGTGGCATTATGTTTCTGTAATAACCAGTTTGCACCAGAAGTAAGGTGGGGCTAGCTTTGAATTTCTCTTTGTATTAGCTTATGCTGCCATCTAATGGATAAATGAGCAAGCTATAATATTTTTTCATCTGACTTTCAATATTGTGGGTTGTGGTTATTTCCCATGTCTCTGAGAAGATTAAATCTAGGACTGCCATATGTCCAGAATTTCCCAGACATATCCGGAATACCCCAGTCAGAAGCAGTGTCTGGGCGGAAATTGGATTTGGGAGCTCAGCCATCGCTCAGTCATCATCATCATCATCATCATCATCATCATCATTTTTATTTATACCCCACCCTCCCTGGCCAAAACCAGGATCAGAGTGGCTAACATCAAATGTATAACACATTAACATAAGATCAGGCAATCAATTAAAATACAATCAGATGGCAACCCGCAGATTAGGGTTGGGGACCTTAAATGCTCAACTGTTTGTGCTGAACTTACATGAGCCTGTGAGAAAAATTAGGAGGCCACTTTCATGCAAGTTCTTATGAAAGGGGAGGGGGAGTCAGGCTGAACCCTGACCAAAGGCCTGGAGGAACAGCTCCATCTTGCAGGCCCTGCCGCAGGATGTCAAATCCCGCAGGGCCCTGGTCTCTTGTGACAGAGCGTTCCACCAGGCCGGGACCACAGCCGAAAAGGCCTTGGCCCTGATCAAGGGCAGTCTAATCTCCTTGAGGCTCAGGACCTCCAAGATGTTGTTATTTGCAGACCATAAGGTCCTCCGTAGGGCATACCATAGAATACATGCTCTTGGTTAAAGAACACAGAGCAGAAAGTTGAAATAGATTGAAATTCCCACAATGGAAGGATGTAAGAAGTTGGATCTCCCAAGGATCTGCAGTTGGACCAGTGCTTTTTGACTTGTTCATAAATGACCCTGAGTTAGGGGTGAATAATGATATGTGTAAATTTGTTAATGATACATGGGTGGCTACAGCAGAAAGGAGCTGTAGAAAGATTTGAGCTCCAAACTGGGTGAATGAGTGCTGAAATGGCAGCTGCTGTTCAGTGTAAGCAAAATTAAAGTGTTGCATCTTGGAAGTGCACAGTATTGTGCATGGTGTGCAGGAAATGGATTAGAGAACCCTGCATCATCCAATTATTTGTAAAAAATAAAAATAGTTTTAGTGTGGCAGCATCCACACTAAACTCCCTTTGTAACTAAACTCCCTTTGTAACTCCCTTTGTATTGGCACCAGACAAGTCTCTTCATTTAGTCTTTTCGGTGCCTGCTATAAACATTTTTTCTTTGGGCAAGCCTATTCATGCATGTAGAATGTTGAATATATGTTCTAATCTGGTTTTATAGCTTGTATGTTTTTCAACAGCTGTTTTTAACTCATGACTTCATAGTTGTTGCTGTTTTATAAACAGCAGCTTTAGGGTTGTTGTTTTCCACAGTCAAGCAGTATATAAATTTTATGAAATAAAGTGTTGGAAGATTTAGGACAGGCAAGTGCTTCTTTAACACAGTGTATAGCTAAACTGTAATATTTTGCTAGCATGAGATGTCACGATGAGATGCTGGCTACCTCCAGCAGAGATATGCTTCTGAGTACCAGTTGCTAGAAATATGAGTGAGGAGAGGACTGCTGCAGTGGCGTAGCGTGGGTTGTCAGCACCCGGGGCAAGGCAAGTAATTTGCACCCCCATGGATTTGCACCCCCTAACCCGTGGATTTGCGCCCCCTAACCCTAACCCCCAGATGTTGCGCCCGGTGCGGCCGGCCCCCCCTGCACCCCCCACACTACGCTACTGGACTGCTGTGTTCATGTTCTGCTTGTGGTTTTCCCATAGGCATCTGGTCGACAACTATGAGAACAGAATGCTGGACTAGATTACCTGCAGTCTGATTTATTAGGCTTTTCTTAGGTTCTCCACGGTTCAATTCCAAGCACCCTCAATTTAAAATATTTCAAGGAATATCCTCAAGAGTTATTCTCCATCAAAGTGAACAGTACCAAGGATGATGAATTAATGCAGGGATAGGAAACCTGTGCGGTCCCCCCACCGCCCACCCAAAGTTGCTGGACTTAAACTCCCATCATCCTTGACCATTGTCTTTGTTGCGTGATGGGAACCAAAGTCCAAAACATATGGAAGACCACAGGTTCCCCATCTCTGGAGCAATGGATAAAGAGTGTTACAGAAGGTCCAACCTGTATCATTTTTCTTGTCATTCAAAAAAATTATCACAGCGGTTTGATTCCAATATCTACAAACATTTGAAGACAACCAGAACATTTTCCCTGTTATTTCTCTGCCAAGTTGTCTATTGGGTTTAGGTCATTTTCAATTTGGGGGCCTATCCTCTAAATTCCTTGCACTTCCTTCAAGCTTTGTAGCCTCTGATGCTTTCCTTTAGGTCACCAGCACTTGGCAATGTTTACAAATCATTCTATTCTATTCTATTTTAAAATACAGGAGATGAGCCATCCAAAAGTCTTTTCATAGAGCCTCTGCTTCTATTTCAGCTGTATCACTTAAGGTCCCCAAAGTCCATTGAAAGAAATTCAGCAGCTCATTAGAAGAAACAGAGCCCTTTTTATTATATTCTCTAATCTCTTTATTGCCAGAATCACAAATGAGAATATAAGGCATGCACCAATAGCCTATTAGCCCCTCTGGATTCTCTGTTCTACTCTCTGCCTTAGTGGTTTCCATAATAATAGCTCTGCCCAGGCCTCTCATCACTGCGGCAGCCTCCCATAGCAGTTGCTACAGCGATAGCTTCAGGGGACTCCTAGGCAAGCACAGTGGTAATGGACACAGCCAATTAATTTTCTCTCTACCCTTTCCCCATGCATAGTTTTGCTCAATACTGGCACTGAATGTCAAGTTTAAAATTTAATTGTTTCCTCATCCCCAAACCATCCCTTCAAACCTCCCTAATAAATGTAATCAATGCATTTAGAGCTATGGATGCTTAATCATGTTGAACACAGTAGTTTTCCATAGACACCTCACCTTGCAGCAGCAGTGCTACAGTACACAGAGAAATCAGCAGGGTCAGAGTTCCAGGCGAGGAGCTGTGAGGGCCTGACCACCTTAAGGATTTATCTGGTTCTTCTGAGGCCTCATTGGGTTGTCAGGTGGGGAAAAAATAACATGGCCCAAACAGGTCCAAAGGCTAAGGACAGAGCAAGGAGATGAGAGCAGAAGAAACCAGGGGGAGACCTGTTAAAATGTGCAGTTCAAGGCAAAGCAAGGTACCCAAAGTTTGTGTCCAGTTTGGTGGGAACTGGAAAATCACAGGGAAAGCAGAAAGCATCTGTGTCAATCACCCACCACACTGGACCTTGGACAGAACTATTATCTACAGAGAGCTAGAACTCGCTGGTGCCTTATGTGGGCTGATGAGCCCTGGAGTGTGGTAGGCTCCAGCTCCTTGTAACAAACATTGTCTTATTTTGTAGTCTTTGGTTACTGCAAGGCTGGAGAGGTGGAGGCACTGCAAGGGAGTCATCCTCTGAGCCACAGGATGACAGCCGGGCTGTGTGAATGAGAAACTCTCTGTTCTCCCTCGAAAGAAGCAGTCTTATCCTCATCAAACAACTCTGCCATGCAAGACAAGATCCCTGACTCATGACATTCTGCAGCGGCTACTCATAAGAAAGAGTTTTCTCAGACAGATGGGGAAGCCCAGGACTTTGTAGGCCTAGGTGAGTTGTGGGGTTGGCTGACATTGATGGAAAAGTCCCTAGTGGGGCCAATCCCAGTGGAGTACCCTGCCAGTTCCTGGTTGCTCCTTTGGAGCCATATCCTTACCTGGACTCAAATCATTGTGCTGCTGACCAACCAGATTGTGGCCAACCATTGTGCTGGCCTACAGGAAAGACACAATCAGGACTTGAGCTCAGCAGCATTCTCCCCTCCAGTGGTCACCACAACTGGAATTCAGAAATATACATTGTTTTGACATCAGGTGAAGAAGATGCACCTTTTTCACAGGATGGGGGGAGGTGAAGGTGAGATTGGAACACCACTCCCATTTGTAGTGCTGTTGCTTTTTCTGACTTCTGTCAGCTTAATTTATGGTCTCATAATCTAATAAATGGTTGACTTGTTACATTGAGCAGTATTTAGTTCACTCTGGTACTACATGATGAAGTGTGGTCTATGAATGCCTATGAAAAAAATATGCCATGCATAGCTTCTGGAGTATTAACATTTGTCCTTGTTTCTGTCAACTGCAAACCAGTTCACCCTTTGGAATGTCACTGTGCCCTTGAAGAAGTCTGCTACAAGCAAAGGACCATCCAGCTGTGTATGCATCTTAAGCCAGTACAGTCAGAAGTTGCATCCACACCAAACATTGAAATCACATTTATACCAGTCATGACTTCCCCCAAAGAATGCTGGGAATGGTATTTGTCAAGGGTGCTGAGAATTATAATTCTACAGTGGGTCTCTTAACAGCTCTCAGCACCCTTAACAGACAACGGTTCCCAGGCTTCTTTGGGGAGAGCCATGACTGTTAAAGTATCGCAAGAGCTTTTTAAACACATGGTGCAATGTGACTAGAGACACAAAGAGAGGATTTTGCCATTGCTTTTCATTAAATGTGTGAATGGTGTTGTTTCTGATCGCATACACACACATACACACTTCAGGCAATAGGATTTCCATAATTAAGGGGCAACAGAATTGCAGCAGATTGCTCTCAGAGGGAAGACAGATTTAGCTTTCATTATGGAGTGAAGGTCATATTCTGAGTGGAGGAAGCTGAATGAGTGAAACTTGGATGATCAAAAACATTTTTTTAAATCCTCTTTAAACATATAGTATGATGCATGTCAGAACTGGGCATAAATTCTGTTGACATGAAATTATAGTGTTTAATGAAAACAAGCCACGGATGGAGGGTATCACCTGAATGCTTTGTCAACCCATTGCCATTCCGAGGATACTTGGTGACAATAAATATGGAGGAAAAAGTAAAGCTCTTTCGACTCAATTTTACACGCCATTTACTTGCCCGCATTGATTCCTCTGTTAGACGAACATTTTCCAATGTCACATGCAGCACTGAGGAAGAAAAGTGATTTTATATATTATCGTAATTGCTTAGTGGGAAGTGTGTTGGTCAGGATTAGGAATGGATGACCATGTTCATTTCTGTTTCTCTTGTTTTCTTGTTTCCCACATCATTTTGTAATGTTAAAAAAAAATGCTCATGAAAATTCACCAGCATTTTAGTGCAAATTTCCCCTAATGTACACATTTCTCCATGCAATTTTGCCTAATATACACATTTTTGCAAAGCAGTTTTCCCTAATATAATGAAGTTTTTCGTATTATTTTCACTAATAAATATGCATCTATATGAACACTAGTACCCTAGTATAGTGGTACCTTGGTTGTCGAACGGAATCCATTCCGAGAGTCTGTTTGGCTTCCAAAACATTTGCAAACCAAGGCACGGCTTCTGATTGACTGATTGGCCCCGAAAACAATGCCGACAGGTGAAAAGGACATTTGGCTTCCAAAAAAAAGTTCGCAAACCAGAACACTTACTTCGTGTTTGCGGTGTTCAGGAGCCAAAACGTCTGAGTACCAAAGCGTTTGACAACCAAGGTATGACTGTATATGCATTTTTGTACACATTACTTGGCTAGAGAACTAGCTTGAAAAAATCATAAATTGGCTATGTCACTGGCTGGTGATCAGGGAAGTAGCATTCGAAACATTTGAAGGGTACCAGTTTGCTGTGTCGGCTTTAGGGTAGCATGAGTGATGCAGCCATACTGGACATCAAGCTGCAAGGGCACCACAATGATGTTGTAGGACAGAGCATGAGAGGTGGGAATGGCAAATTTTAGTGTCACAAGGGGTCACCGAAATTTGAGAGCCCAAACTCTACCAATGCAGTTTTCAGGAAGCTAATCTATATTGGCTGTAGGCAGGTATGCAGGATTTCAGGCTGTGAGCTTTTTCAACTTTATCTGGATATATTGAGGATTGAACCTAAACTTCTACATGCAAAGCATGTGCTCTACCACTGAACTTTCCCCCTTCCCCTGCCCTATATTCTAACAATCAAACTTGTTTGATCATCAAGTCATGGAATTGGAGAGATGGAAGGGACCACTGGGGTCATCTAGTCCAAACTCCCTGAAATGTGGAAATCTTTTTGCCCAATGTAGGGATTGAACCCATGACCCAGAGATTAGGAGTCTCATGACCAGCTGAGCTACACTGGTACCTTGGGTTAAGTACTTAATTCGTTCTGGAGGTCCATACTTAACCTGAAACTGTTCTTAACCTGAAGCACCATCTTATGTAATGGGGCCTCCTGCTGCTGCCACGCCACCAGAGCACGATTTCTGTTCTCATCCTGAAGCAAAGTTCTTAACCTGAAGCACTATTTCTGGATTAGCGGAGTCTGTAACCTGAAGCGTATGTAACCTGAAGCGTATGTAACCCGAGGTACCACTGTATTTCTTAGTAGATCCTGGGGTACAGCTCCGCAGATGGGCTAAGAAACAAATTCAAAAGCATGATGGTTTCTATGACTTTACCAAACCCAGCTACGTTGGCTAAGAAAGCTTTAGCTGAGCTTATTCAGTTTGGGTTACACTGTAATTTATGCCAATAGAAAGTCTGCATTAGCTTCGGTGAGCTATCACTAAGTGCTAAGGTCAGCTGTGCATTTCATACTTCAGCTGTACGGGAAGCATTTTATGGCTTTTCAGAGTCATGCTGCAGCAAAAAGGGTTCTTTATGATGCCACAGACAATTAATTGAGGCACATTACCTAAAAACTAAAAAGGTCACACATGGAACATAATCGACACCTTGTATCCCTTGTTGCTGAGTGCTGAAATGCAAATGAGTGCATTTTGACTTCCTTGGAGTAGCATAACTCTTTGGCGGTCTTGAATTATGCTTCCATTTGCTTACACTTTAAAATACTAAGTTTACCTCCCTTTTTAAAATAATAACATTGGTCAGAGTTGGAAACAGTTACAGACCATTTTTAATTTTTATTTATTTTGAGGAGAGAAAGCGCATTAAGCTGCAATTATAGCTGTGTCTGGCACAAATGGGAAAAGGAGTGTGGGAATCTGCATAAAAGACACTTTCAAATGCCTCAGCAAATCCTCTTAAGGCTGCAATAATAATATTGTGTCTGTGCTGTAAGAAAGATAAAAAAGGACAGCTCAGAAGGGTAAATTGGAATGGAAAGACATCAGAGTGTAAGGTCAAGAAGAGAGTAGTTGGGGGACATGTCCTATATTCAAAAATACAGCACACTCAGGACTGGAAATGGTAGAATATTCTGGGCCTCTGAACATTATGGACATAAACGTGGATATTATTCACATCCGTGAATAGTAAAATTCATTTTGTCACAAGGATCTGACCATGAATGAAAATCTATGTTTTGAGCACAGAACAAGAAGAAGAAGAAGAGGAGGAGGAGGAGGAGGAGGAGGAGGAGGAGGAGGAGGAGGAGGAGAAGGAGGAGGAAGAAGAAGAGTTTGGATTTGATATCCCGCTTTATCACTACCCTAAGAAGTCTCAAAGCGGCTAACATTCTCCTTTCCCTTCCTCCCCCACAACAAACACTCTGTGAGGTGAGTGAGGCTGAGAAACTTCAGAGAAGTGTGACTAGCCCAAGGTCACCCAGCAGCTGCATGTGGAGGAGCGGAGACGCGAACCCGGTTCCCCAGGTTACGAGTCCACCGCTCTTAACCACTACACCATACTGGCTCCCAGTGGAAGAGCCAAACTATGTGTGATGTTGTGTGTCCTTTTGGTTCTTCCATCAGGATACTGATAGGCTATGTTGCTCACAGCAAGAGGAGATCAACCTGGCCCTATCCAGCCAGAGAAGGAGCAGTTGAAGGGAGTTTGCCTCTCCCCTCTCAGGCAGAAGAACATCTGGCTCCAGCTACCAATTGCCTTGGGATCCAGAACTGAAGGGGAGCACACTCTGGCTTCATGCATGAGCCAGGGACTAAAAGTTACTGGGTAGGGATGGGTGAACCTCTCAATTTTGGTTTCTCCCTGTTTCTCATTTTTACAGCCTTAAGTTCAGTTCTCTATATTTCTGCATCAATTTATGGATTTTTAAAATAAGAAAGGCTTCATGAAAGCATTCTGGTGTGAACTTCTCCCAATATGCAAGTGTTGTTGTTTTGTTTTAAAAAAAAATCAATTTCCTCAGTGCACCCCTTTGCAAAGCAATTTTACTTAATATGATGCAATTTTTCTTGCCCCTGCCCCTATCATTAATAAACTTAAAAAGGGGATAGTATTTGGTTCCCATGCATGAAGTCCTGGGTTCAATCCCCAACATCTCCTTGAAGGCCTTGGAGAACCACTACCTGTCAGAGTAGTCAATAAATACTGGGCTTGATAGGCTCATAAACTAGCACTTTAAGGAAGCTTTGAGTTCTCGCCTCTGTATCATTGACTTCCTCCACAGTCATTCATATAGAAAGACTAACAGCCTACTAGCTTTACCATGCTTCTCTTATTCAGCAAGGGCAGAAAGTTTTCAATAAAATTATAGGAGAAAAATCTGATATCTTATCAATGGGAGGCAGCTTTATATCTTCATACACTCCTGCCCATGGACTCCTGCCATGCGGCTGGGCTATTCTGGCATTGTGTTTGTGGTAATAATAATAATAATAATAATTTTTTATTTATACCCCGCCCTCCCCAGCCAAGGCCGGGCTCAGAGCGGCTTACAAGCAATAATAAAAACAAGATGAATGATTACAAACTTAAAAACAAAAATAAAACACAACAATTAAAATAATGGAACATTAAAATATTAAAATGTAGCCTCATCGCAGCAGAAGGAAAAGAAGGGGAAAAGAGAGAGGGAGGGGAGGGAGGGAATCAAACTGGCTCCAAGCCAAAGGCCAGGTGGAACAACTCTGTCTTACAGGCCCTGTGGAAAGAAATCAGATCCTGCAGGGCCCTGGTCTCATGAGGCAGAGCGTTCCACCAGGCCGGAGCCAGAGTTGAAAAGGCCCTGGCTCTGGTCGAAGCCAATCTAACTTCCTTAGGGCCCGGGACCACTAGGGTGTTGTTATTTATGGACCTTGAGGCTCTCCGTGGGGCATACCAGGAGAGGCGGTCCCAGAGGTACGAGGGTCCTAGGCCGTGAAGGGCTTTAAAGGTCAAAAGCAGCACCTTAAATCTGACCCTGTACTCCACCGGGAGCCAGTGCAGCTTGAAAAGCACTGGGTGAATATGCTCCCATGGCAGAGACCCCGTGAGGAGCCTCGCTGCAGCATTCTGTACCCGCTGGAGTTTCTGGGACAGCTTCAAGGGCAGCCCCGCGTAGAGCGAATTACAGTAGTCAAGCCTGGAGATGACCGTTGCATGGATCACTGTGGCCAAGTCAGGGCGGGAAAGGTAAGGGACCAACTGCTTGATGCGGCGAAGGTGGAAAAATGCCGCCTTGGCTGTTGCTGTAACCTGCGCCTCCATGGAAAGGGAGGTGTCAAGGATTACACCCAAACTCTTAACGGAAGGCAATGGCACTAATTGGGCCCCCGCAAGAGAAGGGAGTTGGTCCCTCATCCCCATGCCATCCCGACCTAGCCATAGGACCTCTGTCTTTGAAGGATTTAGTTTCAATCGGCTCCCACGAAATCATCCAGCCACAGCTTCCAAGCATCTGGTCAATGTGTTTGGGGCCGAGTTGGTGTGGCCATCCATCAGCAGATAGAGCTGAGTGTCATCAGCATATTGGTGACAGCCCAGCCCAAAGCTCCGGATAATCTGGGCAAGGGGGCGCATAAAGATGGTAGAAGAGGGAGAAGTGCAACAAAAATTCCCACACTGCAAAGATAATGCCTGAACAAGGCCCTCAATGGAGAATGTTGTTTAAGATCAGGTTGGAGACAGCCAGGGCTTTTTTTAGTGGGAACTTGCTGGAACTCAGTTCCAGCACCTCTCAGGTGGGTGCCATTGCCATTATAAGAGAACAAGGGAAGCTTTCATGGTGAGTTCCAGCACCTCTTTTCTAAAAAAAATAGCAATGGAGACAGCCAACATGGCACCCCGCTTTAGTTATTGGGTCCAGCTATGAAAATTGGCTATGCTGGAAGGAGCTGGTGGGAGTTGGAGTTGTAAAGGCACTATGCTGGCTGTTCCTGAGGAGGTGGAAGGACCCGTTGGGTGGTTAGTTCTGTCTCCTCTAGAACATAGGACAGCGCCTTACACTGAGTCCATTCATTGGCTCAGTCTACACCAGGGCTAGTCAATGTGCTGCACTCCAGATGTTGTGAGCTATAACTCCCATCAGCGCCAGCTAGCATGGCCAAAGGCCATGGATGGTGGAAGTTGTAATCTACAATGTCTGGAGGATATTGTGTTGACCAGCCATCATTTATACTGTTGGACAGGGTTTTCCCCACCCAACCTGGAGATGTTTTGATATGAACCAGATACCTTTTTCATACAAAACATTTGCTTGACCTATAGACCACTTCCTGTTCTGATTTTGATCTGATACTAGTCAAAGCATGCCATGCCCATCTTGACAGCAGAATGAAATTACCAAACTGCTTTAATGTGTAGTTTTAAAGGAAGAGGGAGGAGGAGACCTCCCAGGCTCATATAGAGACACAATTTAGTTATCATGCAACAAACAGAAAGCCACTGTCTTTTAAAAGGCCAGAATATAGTCATGATGCCTAATAAGAAGGAGAAGGAGGAAGAGGAGGGGAAGAAAACCCAACCAGGTTCATATGCAGACACAGGTTAGTTAGGATGCAGCACACCACTGCCTTGGTACATTTTCTTTTCTCCCAGAAAAATGCTTTTATAGCTCAGTGGAGGAGGAAAGATTTAAATAAAGTTATGAGAGAGAATTTGATTTGATCATCAGTTTAAAGAATGCTGGAGTGGTAATTGGAAAATTGAATCCTTACTAGGATTCACTGTAAGGAGAGTAAAATTTGGCATGCATGAAATGAGATGTTACCGGCCAGGTGATTTATCACCCAAAGTGAGTTTGCCACAGCTCATTTGCTTTTACTACGCAAGTCCCTCCCCTTTCTCCTCTCGCTCACCCTGATCTTAGGGTTGAGCACATGGATATTTGTTTTCCCTTTTTCTGTTTTCCTGTCAAGCCTGCTGCTTATTCCCAGGGGTTTATGTGCTTTTTTTTTTTTTTTTTTTGCTGGTGTTGGCCACTTGTTTGCATTTTAATAAAAGGCTACTTAATTTGGACTTCTTCAGCCAATGACATGATATTGATATTTCTCCAAAATGTGGAGAAATGGGTTTAAGTTAGCAAAATGAAAAACTGAGCCAAAATTGGCAGATCCTTTCCTCCCAGTTGTAAGTGCAGCTGCACTTCCTGGAACTGGGTCTCATAACTTTATGATCAACTGGGTGTTTGCTCATTTATCTCACACACACACACACACACACACGTCACCAGCGCTGATATCAACAGGCAGCTACTCCATGCACCTGCCAAGGCACATTAACTGAAGCAGAGCCCTTTGGTGCTGATACTTGGCCCTCACACCTGCCTGTTATCATAAGAAAATAAGGAAAGCTGAATCAGGACAATGGCTTATCATGTGCACCATTCAGTTCTTACAGTAGCTAATCAGATGTCTATGGGGAGCCTGCAAGCAGTGTCTGAGTGCAACACCAACTCAGTAGTGATTCCTAACTACAGGTATTCAGAAACATTTCCACCTACGAAAGAGCAGGCACATTGCTCCTCCAATCACAAACTTATCTGGCAATAGCTGCTAAGCCTGAGAAGCTGCCCATCATTGAAAATGTTCCACAGTAACTGTCTCCACATTGGGATGTGGTTATTTGAACCCCCCATTTGAAGGCTTCCATCAACCATGATTAATTATGCTGGGGCAAACCTTTGAATGGGGATCATTGAAACACAAACATTTACTTGAGTCCAGCCCCATCTGAGCTCAAAGTAGGTTTAGTCTTGATGTCCCTTTTCACACTTCTTCTGTTGGGCTGAGGAAAACTACAGTTGTGGACACCATTCCTAAGCATGCTCTCTGCAGGTGAATCCACTTAAAAGCAATTGTTTTCCAAATAATGTTTAGCATCATGATGGATCATTGTGAAATGTTACATTTCTAAATACAAAAGTAGTACCAAGCCAGTTGTTCCATCAGCACAAGGATTTAGAGATGTGCAACAAATCTTTCCCCTCTCCACCCCCCAATACCTACTTAAATCTGTTTTAGGGGCTCTCCCAACCCTAGGGTTCCCATATTTGAGGGTTTGGGGTTGTTGTTTTTTGCAAAATCTCCAAAATATCCAGTTGTCAGCCAGAGTGGGGGATCATCAAAAAACAGCTCAGCAGCTCAGTGAACTTACAAAAGAAACTCAACAACTGCTTTTGCAAATTTTGCAACTGCTTTTGAAATTTTCCCAAATTTCTTAATTTTGGGTTCCCAAAAATAGGGGTTGTCTTATACATGGGGTTGTGTTATGCATGAAAAATTACGGTAAGTTTTTGATGCATCTTTTAGGGAATTCACACACACACACACACACACACACACACACACACCTTCCAGTATGGGCAGCCCTAGCTCAGATTTTCCTGGAATTTTTTACTGATTTATGAAAATTCTGCCCAGACGCTATTTTCAGTGGACGAATCCCATATATGTCCAGGAATTTCCATACATAAGGCAGCCCTATCAACCCTCTAGAGCAGATTAGGGAATAATATAAGTGAGGAGAGGGGCAAAGTTCTATTCTGCAAGCATAAATCCTTGCACTAAGAGAATGAGGGCATTGGAGACGTACAACCCTCGGTTTTACTTTAGAATTGAACATTTTGAAACTGACCAACTACTTCTTTAAAATGTCCCCAAAAGGAAATTCTTTTATAATCTAAGCTTTTCTGCTTTCCCTTAGCAGACTTGCAAATCTTAGCAGAAAAAAAACCTTTTCCATCCTGGGGAATATGATATATTTTGCACCACCACAATTCTTCAAAGGATGCATAATTAATGATTCACATTCTTCTGTTTTCATCTGGGCCCTGATCAAAAATTGATGATTATCTTCATAGGTCATCCAATTATAATTCAAAGTAAGTATATCTAATAAAAGATTAACACAAATTTCCATTTATCCAAAAGACAAAAGCTATGTTAAGATTAAGTTAAGGGTTAGAGGTCGCAACAGTAATTTAAAGCTCAGTGTATCACAGGCAAATTGTAGTCCTCTTCAAAGCTAAAAATTAAGGTGGGGGGGAGGAATCCTGAGAAATTCTGAATTAATCTTAGCTGAAAAGAAATCGTGCCGCCTGATGCATGGATTGGCTTAACTTGTAGTTTTCCTGTGTAATGACTTGTGTTTCAATGGCTAAAGTAAGTTCCTGCACTTCAGAGGCGAAGCAGTGTCAGCAAAGTAGTTCTTGTGGTGACCATGACAACTCATGTCCTGCTGTGATCTGAAAGCTACAGATTATCTTCACCAACAGGGATTGGCTTAAGCGCTTCTTTTCCTGGTAAAGCATGCCCATCTTGAAAACTAAGGCAGAGACAATAGCTGTGACTGTCCCAATGTTGTTGGACTCCAACTCCCATCAGCCCCACAAGCATTCCCCATGGTCACAGATTTTTAGACCTGGAGTCCAATAGCATCTGAAGGTCCACAGGTTCTCCATCTCTGATTTAAATGTATAAACAACATCAAGCTGTTCCCATACCCAGATAAGCCATAAACTAGAGTTTCCTGAGTGGAGTGTTGGGAGCAAAGAAACAATGCTTGCAATAAGTTACCTGAACCAGTAGAAAGTACAGTGGTACCTTGGCTGTCGAACTCCTGGAACGGTTCGAAAACCAAGGCACGGCTCTCGATTGACTGCAGGAGCTTCCTGCACTCAACCAGAAGCCGCGGAAGCTGTGTCTGACATTTGGCTTCC
The DNA here is from genome assembly GCF_964106915.1 of Podarcis gaigeae. Lineage (NCBI taxonomy): Eukaryota > Metazoa > Chordata > Lepidosauria > Squamata > Lacertidae > Podarcis > Podarcis gaigeae. Next base: position 38,874,300 of record NC_139691.1, read on the forward strand.
AAAAGCCTTAGCAAACCGGAACAATCACTTCCAGGTTTGCAGCATTCAGGAGCAAAAACATCCCAGTACCAAGGCATTTGACAACCAAGATACAACTGTAATGGAAAGGCTAACTATCCTTCACTCACAGATTCCTTCTTGAACAACTTCCTGTAGATTGCTTTTCTTCAGCCTTTACTTCCTTCCTGCTTCTTCCCCAAATCAGTTAGTGTTAGTCTTAGCCTCTTGATTCTAGGTTGGCCACAAGTAATCCTGTACCCTGAAGAGCTTTGTTTGCCATGAGTAAAAAACAACCTTAAGCTTCTATATTATTTCAACCAGCAGCCTTTCCAGACTATTAACTTCCACAGTCAATTGCAATATATATACCAGACTCCAAAAGGGAGTAGTGTTATCTGAAAGCCAAAGCACATTTCCTAGCTTATGACCTTCCTGTGGGTATTTGCTTCGCCATTGTTGGGACAGGGGTGATGCACTAGATGGTCTTGAGGTCGGATGTAGTCAGGCTCTTCTTCTGCCTTTACAATATAAGGCAAGGGGGCGGTCTGTGGGCCTCCAGATGTTGCTGGCTTCCAACTCTCATCAGCCCCAGCCAGCAAGGCCAATGGTTAGGAATGATGGGTGTTGTAGCCCAGCAACATCTGAGAGCCACAGGTCCCACAACACTGATTGAATAGGGTGGGCACTCCACATGGAAAAATGTCCACATGAATAATAGATCTTGGCATTCACAGAGAAGAAGAAGAAGAAGAAGAAGAAGAAGAAGAAGAAGAAGAAGAAGAAGAAGAGTTTGGATTTGATATCCTGCCTTTCACTCCCTTTAAGGAGTCTCAAAGCGGCTAACATTCTCCTTTCCCTTCCTCCCCCACAACAAACACTCTGTGAGGTGAGTGGGGCTGAGAGACTTCAGAGAAGGGTGACTGGCCCAAGGTCACCCAGCAGCTGCATGTGGAGGAGCGGGGAAGCGAACCCGGTTCCCCAGATTACGAGTCTACCGCTCTTAACCACTACACTATGAGGGGGACACTCATGCTTATTAGAGTTACATGCCAGTGGTACTAACCATTAGGTACCCAATGGACACATTAACTTAGGTGTATTCAGGTTCAGGCAGAGACTCTTGAGGGAACAGTGGCATACTATCACATGTTCTATATCTACTATGTTTCTTGGAAAGAGGGTTGTTTCTCTGTCCATTTGTTCTCTCTGGGTTTGGACACATGTTCAGTTATTGCCAAACTCAGCATAAGGGTACCTAAGGTTGGGGTTGGGGGTCTACATTGATAATGTGCTGCTGGATGCCATTTTGAATCAAGATAGTCAACTGAAACAATCACTATGACATAACTTCATCTATTTGGGGGCATGGGGTTAGCCACCTCTTAAGATATCATCACCAAACCTCTGCATGAACGTTCCCAAGCTGGAGGCAGCAGTCTTTGTTGATGTTTGGATGATTTTGAATCAAAATGGCAAGCTGAAACATGGCTTTGGTGTTACTTCACCCAGTGGCGGAGCTTCATGCTCCAGCACCAGGGGGTGGAGAGCAGACGGGGGCAGGGCTGGCACGCATCCCGGGGGCATGGCATGCCACCTGGGGACATGGCGCCCAGCACAGGAGAGGGGCAGTCTCAATGGCACCCTACCAGGATCGCGCTGCCAGGGGCGGTGCACTCCCCCCACACTCCTCTTCCTCCGGCACTGACTTCACCCAATTTGGTGTGGCAGCCCCAAACTGCACCAGTGTGCACCAACTCCTCTGCAGATTGTTGCCTGGTTTGGTGCAACTTTGCCCAGTACAGTGTCATGGTCTAAACTGTGCGGATTTTATGGACTCTGAAGGTACGGTCACCAAATTTGGCATGACAGGTCACAACTGTGCTGATTTGGATGCCTCTCAGGACATTGTTATTCAACTTGTCAAAAGCGTTCTTGAGGTAAAGGGGGCAGTCTTTGCTTATCTTTGGACACTAGACACCATTTTGAATCAATATGGTGGACTGAAAGTATGGTGGACTTTGGTGTGACTTTGCCCATATGGGTTTGACTGTTAAAAACAAGAGTTCCTAAGGTGGATGAGACATTTCCACCTACATTTGGATGCCATAAGATGCAATGAACAATGCATCTCTCTCTCTCTCTCTCTCTCTCTGTGTGTGTGTGTGTGTGTGTGTGTTTGCAGTACCGAACCCCACAAATTATACTATCCATTTAAAAATCACTTTGGGACGGGGGTTTTTTTTTCAGATTCCTGAGAAGTACTGGGTACTCCCCACTAGCTACTGGGTTACTTGCTTTGATTCATCAGCTTCCATGTATTCTTCAGTTGTGCCTCCAAATGTTCTTGGTGGTGGTGGTTGTCCCCCCTGCCTCGGAAATGGAGTAGATCCCGTATCTGTCTACTAATCTTTCATAATTGGAGTAAACATTACTGTAAATAGAAGATGCTCAACTTATCTCTGACAGAATGTTAATAGGATTAGCAGGCAATATGGAATCTCATTGCCAGTGAGTGCTGTAATCCTCCTAATTAGAGTGGTATATCATGGCATAAACCCAGTGTTGTGATTTAAATGAGCAAAAACATACTTAGGGGGAAAATATGGGGGAAATCTAAATATTTTCATGTCGTCTTTGCTTCTTCAGCAAAAGAAGGGGGGGTCCTCTGTTTTAATCAAGGATGCAAATTCTTTTGGCGTTAACACCTGCCTTACTCTCTTTGAGTAAGCAACCCTGATGCATCTTGCTGTACTTGAGAAGCAGCTCCGTCACAGATGGATTTGGTCATCACCAACTTTATCAGCTTCTTCCCATAGAAAAGTGCTATTTGTTGGTTACAAAGGCAGGAAATAGGTATACAAATAAGAATTCCCTGGATGCCAAGATCCAGGTTTGGGGAAAATACTCGTTGGTGAGAGAACCCCAGCAAAAGTTTTAAATCACAAAATACGCAGCAAAGTAAAGTGTGTAAATATAAGCTGTTAGACCTTTAAAACATGCCCTTCTATGTTCCTTCAAAGGATTCCCCCTTCTCCTAGCATAGAAAAAGGCTACATGTTTGGTAAGTTAAGAATGGTTTAAGTTAAAGTTTTAAAAGGTAACATGCAACTTTTGTTCATTTAACTTGTGCACATTTTTCTTTAGGCACTTGGCTTTTTTTTAAGGGGGTGGAAAGCAAAAAAAAAAAAAAAGGCTTTGCCAATCCCACCTGCCATTGAGCCCAGTGTCTTTTCACTATACACGATTTTGGATTTACACTATTGCACACATTATTTTCTGATTGTGGCTTCCCAAGGGCACCTGGTTGGCCACTCTGGGAACAAAATGCAGGATTAGATAGGCCTTTGGTCTGATCCAGTAGAGCTCTTCCATATTCTTATATGCTGTGTCCCTGTATGAAACTGATTTGTTTTCAATAGATGCATTAGCAAGAACAAAGTCTGCATTTTCAACTTTCCCCATCATGAAGCTGCAGGGATGGGGCAACTGGCCCTGTTGAATTACTGCCTGTAAAGCAACTAGGAAGCTACCTTTACTGAATTGGACCATTGCTCCAACTAGCTCAGCCTTGTCTACAATGACCGGCACTGGCTCTCCCACATCTCAGGCAGCAATGTCTTCTCCCAGCTTAACCCAGAGTTGCCAGGGATTGATCTTGAGGCTTTCTACATGCAAAGCAAATATTCTGCCACTAAGTTATGGCCTTTCTCTATTCTGTTAGAGACATGGGACATGTTATTATGAAAGGGTTTGGCAACCTGCCCCCTTTACGTAGTGCAAATGTTGTGTATTTCCATCCTAATCTTGAAAACTGAGCAACAGGGTTTCATTTACACATAGAACATAACTCAGCATGTTGGCATTTCACTATAACAAACTCTGTGCGTTACCGAGCACAATTCAAAGTGTTGGTGCTGCCCTTAAAGCCCTAAACAGCCTCGGTCCAGTATACCTGAAGAAGCACCTCCACCCCCAAAGTTTTGCCCGGACACTGAAGTCCAGCACCGAGGGCTTTCTGGTGGTTCCCTCATTGCGAGAAGCCAAGTTACAGGGAACCAGGCAGAGGGCCTTCTTGGTAGTGGCGCCCGCCCTGTGGAATGCCCTCCCACCAGATGTCAAAGAAAAAAATAACTACCAAACTTTTAGAAGACATCTAAAGACAGCTCTGTTTAGGGAAGCTTTTAATGTTTAATAGATTATTGTATTTTAGTGTTTTGTTGGAAGCCGCCCAGAGTGGCTGGGGAAACCAGATGGGCAGGGTATGACTAATATATTATTATTATTTATTTATTTATTTATTTATTTATTTATTTATTTATTTGCACTCATGCACTGCTTGTGGCTTCCCATAAGCATCTGGTTGGCCACTATGGGAAGAGAATACCGGACTAGATCGCTCTGGTGCAGCTCTTCTTAGTTTCTTATATGCCACATTCCTGAATGAAACCTCGCTGTTTTTCGAAGGTCTATGAGGAGTATCTGTGTTTTCTGCTTCCCTCACCATGGACCTGCAGTGGTGGAAAAACTGAACCTGTTGAACTACTGCATGTAAAGCCCACTCTTAGAGGTGTGGAAGTTACTGCCAGGTGAAGGCATGTCCCTTATGCCCTTTATGGTATGTCAGCCTCTTGCTTGCACATTCCCATCCTAATCTCTAATGTAGAGAAGTCCTAAATAAATTGAACTGAAGAAGGGAGTCTATTTACCATCCATGCAACAAGTCCATACAGCAAGGCAACTCAGGGACAACCTCCTGGCGGCAGTTTCACAATTCAAGCTCAGATACATTTCAGCATAACAAGCTGTGTGCTGGATTGCAAATTCATTGAATAAACTCGATTTTGAGAATTGCTTTCCTCTCTTTGGTGGACATAGGGAGATAAGCAAGGACTTCTCATCATCTCGGGATGATGAGTGCCTGGACCCACAAACCACTTCTTTCATCCCTTGACCTTAGAGCTTTCCATTCCTCTTCCTTTTGAAATGGTCCAGAAACCGAGTTTTAGAGGGTGAAGGGAAGACTTCATTATCACTGTGTACCTCGGGCTTCATTGTGAATAAATCCAATTATATCCTAGTAATGAGACTACTGGATTTTAAAGTCATGTTTAATGAATGGTAAAGTGTACTCAAAAACAAGCTGAACAACTCTGCTTGCCCCAGAGGTCCTCAGAGATCAATGCGCTTAATTGGTTATGGCATAGCATAGAAGCAGATGTGCAAGGATGTATTGATCTAACTAGTTCCTCTGAATTAAAACTGGTGCTCATACCAGAGGGCCCAGGTGAACAGTAATTTCTTGCTATATGCCAGCTTTTTTTCTGGATGCAACCAGTAAATACTCAAAATACAATCTGTAAACATGTGCACACTTATGTCTCAGTGGTAATTTTAAAGCAGTTTACAATGCACTTTTCATCTATCATCATCATTATTTCATAATCAGATATCCATAAATGGGCGCAAAAATGTTTAATTAAATATTCAGACAATACCGTTGCAGAAGCACTTCATGGTTGGTATCCAACTAGCTTCTGCTAGTGCAAGGATTTTGGCTGCGCAAGAGGACATTCCTCTCCTCTCCTCTCCTTTCCTCATGGACCCCATAAAATTGTTCTGGTGGTGGTCCTCTTCAGAGCAGATTTAGGTTGGGTGTGTGGAATGCATGGAAAGAAGAGAGAGGAGGGAAATTCCACTGCATAAGCAGAAATCCTTTCATTAGCAGAAGCGCTCTACTGGGTGCTACCCTATGTCTTTATCTGAGTGCTTAAATCCCAAGCTCTATCATCGATACCTTCAGCAGGTGTGTCATTGGTTGTTCCTTGAGTTGGCAAGACTCAGTTGACCTCAACATGAAATAGAATTGTCAGTGTCATTGGCCCAGTCCTGTGGAACACTCTGCCAGCATAGATTCAGCAGGTGTCCTCCATTTCAATCTTTAAACACCTGCTGAAAACTCAACTCTTCCATCAGGCTTATGCAAGATATTAAGAATAAAAACTAAGAAGGCACCCAGATACCAACTGTAAGAAGCAGGAAACTGGAGCTGCATATACGCCTTTGGTTTGATCAAGTGGGGTTTTTCAATCCTCAGCACCTTGCCAAAAAAGTACCCACAATCTCGGAGGCAAGCCATGAGTGCTATAAAGTGATGCAATATTTATTTATTGTGTTTATATCTCTTCCAAGGAGATTAATATTGTGTATATAGTTCTCCCACACACACATACCATTTTCTCTGAACAACAGCCCTGTGAGGTAGTTTAGGCTGAGATGGGGGGGGGGGAGGAAAATCAATTCAGTTTTTTTGCAATGTTTCCCAGTCAAGTACTGTGCACCAAGCAAAGTGTGTATTCAAATGCATATATTCGTGAAAACAGCATACAAAACCACATTTTGGTAGGGGAAATTGCTTTGCAGAAATATATAAATTGGGCCAAATGGCATGCAAAATGTGTATATTAGGAGAAATTCGCACTAAAATGAGGGTGGATTTTCAAGAGGACTTAAAAAGCACACACACCATCAGTTAATGTGGAGAACTTAAAACAGGAAAAATGAAAAACTAAGAGAAACCAAAATGGACAGTTCTGCCCACTCCTAATTGAGACAGTGTATGGCCCAAGGTCAACATCATGATTGAGTGGGGATTTGAACCTTCTTCTCCAGGTCCTAGTTTGGCACTCTAACCACTATTCTACACACTGTCTTTCAGATCAGATAAGACTTTGTAGTATAGTTAATGCCAAAGTCCAACTTGTTGCCTTCATTCAGTCCACTGTTCTTGCATTCACTTCCACCCTCCAGCACATGTTCTCTGCAGTGTTTAGTCCCCTGGTGGCTCTAAATAAATGCTAAATAGTGCTTGCAGGGAAAGATGATTAAATGAAATCACCGTCAAGTCAGTTTAGATTCTAATCACACGGTTCAGTCTGTTTTATATTCTATTTACACTGTTGTCACATTTCTTTAATCCAGCAAGCTAGCCTGGTGAATAGAAGGAATCAGACTCAAACGCCAGCTGGAGAATGCTGGATGCATTATGCACACCACCCATGCTCAGAATTGGCAATGGCTGCAAGCACACTTGAGAAGGAACTTGGAGCTGGCAGAAGAAACAGCTGAGTGTAAAGGAACTGTGTGCATTTGTGTGCCTAACAATATGAGCTGTTACATATGGACAGGCACATCACAGCAACAAAATGCATGAACCCCAAATAAAGTTGCAAAAGAAGATAGACTTGCAGCTAATCAAACTATTACACTAACATGTTCTATTCAACAAGTGTATTTTCCCTTAAAGGCGATCATACAGTGCCATCTTCTGATCAGAATTTTTATTGCAAGAAGTATACTTGAGGCTTGGTGTGGTGCAATATTCAGTATTCGCCTGCTTCATACATACGACATTAGAAGCAAAGGATTGTGGGGCTTTCACCCAGGGTGCCCTCCTGATGTTACCAGGTCCATCTTCCCTGATCATTGTCCATGCTGCTTCTGAGACTCTTTTCCCAGATGCATTTATTCTCTTCAGGGCTACAAGTTTTAGTTCGTTGATCAGTTATATCCATCCATAATCATTGTTAATGAACTAAAACGAGGCTTCTACTTAAGCAAAACAAAGATTAAAATAATCAGTTTTAATCAGAGCAGGCATGGTGTAATATCCAACATTCTCTGTTCGCTAGCACAAGAGTCCTTGCATGAGCAGATGGCAGAGATTAAAAGGGGCACAAATGAATCTAGTGCGACAGGTATGCTAGCAGAAGCTTGCTTTGATCCTTATTTATTCATTCATAAGCTCACTGAGTTTCTATCCTACCCTTCCTCCCTAGCAGCTGATTCTTATTGTGCAATCCGCCAATCTTTGTGTACAGTAGTACCTTGGTACTCAAACAGCTTGGCTCCCAAATGCTGCAAACTTGGAAGTGAGTGTTCTGGTTTGCAAACGTTCTTTGGAAGCTGAACGTCCAACGTGGCTTCCACAGCTTCCAACAGAGTGCAGGAAGTTTCTGCAGCCAATCGGAAGCCACACCTTGATTTTTGTTTTTTTTATATAAATATTTATTAAGATTTTTATAAGAGAAAAGCATAAATAACAAACAACATTGCTTATATCATACACAAAATTTCATAACTTGTTTGGACTTCCTCACGTCTCCTGCTCCCACTTACATTGTTAAAAAGTTTTTTCAAGCAAATTATCATCTTGTTTACAATCTTATATCCGCTCGTTTAAATATAATCTAATAGTTCTCCCAAAGGGTTTGTCTTTTCCTTAATCTCACTTATCATCTAATTCCATTCTAGTTTAGTGGTGGCCAATTATTTATGATCAAGCATCCTTCTTAACATTCAATCAAATTACAATATTTTTGTAAATAAGTTTTAAATTTCTTCCAATCTTCTTCCATCCTTTCTTCTCCCAGGTCTCGGATTCTGCCGGTCATCTCTGCCAGTTGCATATAGTCTATCAGCTGCATCTGCCATTCTTCCAGTGTGGGTAGATCTTGAGTCTTCCAATTCTTGGCAATGAGTATCCTTGCTGCTATTGTTGCATACATAAAAAATGTTCGGTCCTTCTTTAACACCCTCTGGCCGACAATACCCAGGAGGAAGGCCTCTGGTTTCTTAGTGAAGGTATACTTAAATACCTTTTTCAACTCATTATATATCATTTCCCAGAAGGCCTTCACTTTAGGGCAAGTCCACCAGAGGTGAAAGAATGTTCCTTCATTTTCTTTACATTTCCAACATTTATTATCAGACGAATGGTGTATTTTGGCAAGTTTAACTGGGGTCATGTACCATCTGTATATCATTTTCATTACATTTTCCTTCAAAGCATTACATGCAGTGAAGTTCAGCCCAGTGGTACACAACCTTTCCCAGTCCTCAAACATAATGTTGTGCCCAATATCCTGTGCCCACTTTATCATAGCAGATTTAACCATTTCGTCTTGTGTGTTCCATTTTAACAGCAAGTTATACATTCTTGATAGTACCTTAGTCTTTGGTTCTAACAGTTCTGTCTCCAACTTCGATTTCTCCACCTGGAACCCTAGTTCACACACACCTTGATTTTTGAACCATTTTGGGAGTCGAACAGACTCCCAGAATGGATTAAGTTCAAGAACCAATGTACCACTGTGTTTACTTAATTGTGGTAATTTAGAAAGCCCTAAATAATTGGGCCCGCACCACATTAAGGAAGTTCTGGTTCCCTTATGCTCTGCCTCAATCACTGAGGAACCTCTGAGGGGGGACATCTCATGGTTCCCCATGTCCCTGAGGTTCAGTTGTCTTTTATTAGGGACTAAGCCTCTAGTATGGGAGGCCCTGCCCTTTGGAATTCTCTGATGGTAGAGGTTTGGCATGAATCACTTCTGCCCGCCTTTAGATGTCTTCTGAAGACTGTTACTCAGACGTGCCTTTGCAATGTGAATCTATTTTCACCAACCAGTATTTATTGATGCTTTTCCTGATATTTTTTTCCCTATCGTTTTTATTGCACTTTTATTTCTCTTATTGCAACTTTGTATTCTGAATACCACATTGTTGTGTTTTTTCATGGAACTGCAGCCCATAGATAGTCCAATAAATAAATAAAATAATTAAAATATGGGATAGAAAAGCCTCAGCGAATGAAGAAATGCCGCTACTAGAATTCACCAGATGCAAAATTGAACCGTACAATTTCAAACATTTTCAGAAACCTTCTAGAAATTCTGATGGCCCAACCTAAACCCTCCCTGTGAAATCCATTCTGCATTTCTTACATCTACACTCAGGGATGGCTAGGGCAGTGCCCTTCAGATGTTGTTGAACTACAGCTAACATCATCCCTGACCGTTGTCTTATGCTGGCAGGATGGGAGCCATGGCTCAACAACCTCTGGAGAGCATCAGTATAGCTATCTTAGTTCTACCTGCTCATTTTTGGAGACACCAGGAAACTTCCATGGTTTTCTCACACACCAGTAATATCATCACTTCTGCATTCTTTCCTAGTGTTACCAAACCATCTCCTACAATCAATGGTTTGAAGGGGAGTGGGGTGAGAAAAGAATGGGGGGGGGGGGTTCCAGCCCAGAAGACTAACTCTGCTATTTACTTGAAGAGAACAAACACCACTACAAATGTTTGCTCTCTGTATTATCAATGTTGTTCAATAATTCAATGCACTAATCATATTCATGGACACACTGTGCAATCTAGATGCCTCTTCAATTAATTGTTCTGTATCCAAGATCTGAAAGAATGTTAAACACTTTCTAACGAAAAGGAATTTAACCAGCTCTTCCCAAGCAATTTAGAACAGAGTTAGGCAGGCAGTAGGTTTACATGGTGAGACCTTAGGTGGAGTTTACCATTTTGTTTTGTGGGTGGAGTGTGGGAACATCTTTGAATATCCACCAATACATGAACACATGGATATAAGAATCATGCATGGGTGGCGGGGAGATATATCAGGGAGAGAGGCCAGAATTCTTTTCCCCAGTGCACTTTTTAGTTCAATTTTTAGTTCATTGATCAGTTTTTTCCATCAATAATTATTGTTTACAAACTTAAATGATGCTGCTTCGTAATAGAAACAAAGATTAAAAGATTTCATTTTAATCAAAGCAGGCATAGTGTCATATCCAACTTTCTGTTCACTAGCACAAGAGTCCTTGCACTAGCAGAGATTAAAGGTGGCATAAATAAATCAATTGTGACAGATACACTTGCAGAAGCTTGTTTTTAGTCTCTTTTTATTCACTAATTCACTCAATTTCTATCCTATCCTTCCTTCCTCCCAGTCAGCTGATTCTTTCTGTGCAATCCACCAGTCTTTGGTGATGTGATTTCTCTTGCACAACTATGTCTCCAGCCAGCACAGGTAATAATAATAATGTCAGGGTTTCAGGGACAGAGAGCGAGGGGGAGGGGTCCCAGGGCGACGAGGAAGAGGACGACGATGACCCGAGGTTGTCAGTGAGTCCGTCAAGTGAATCCGAGGATTCCCAAAAGGGAGCCCCCCTGGTCAGGCCAAGGGGCAGTAGAGAGGGAAGCAGTCAGAAGCAGGGGAACGAAGAGGGAATCCCCAGTGGGGGTTGGAGATCGGGACCGGCCTCTCCGTCGGAACGGAGTGAAGGGGGTGGAGTTGCCAGTGTGTCAGAAAGAGCAGAACAGGAAGCAGAGAGGGGAAGGAGTTCGGAGCAGAACGTCCTGCCGGAAGGGGAGGAGTGTAGTACCGAGAGTAGCGTAACGGTCGAAAGGAAGGTCAGAGGCAACGTACGCGCGCCAAGTTCAAATGTGGAGGCGCGCGGAAATGAGGAGAGCCCTGAGGAGGAGCCTGGTCCCAAAGCACGAAGGAGGGGGGAGCAGGCGTCAGAAGACTCAGCCTCGGGGGAGTCCCGGAGGGAGGGAGCACAGGGGGGCAGGAAGACCCTGCGGAAAAGGAAGGAGAGGAAAAGGTGGAGCAGTACAAGCCTCTTAAGCTGGTGCAGGGGCGGGACTGACTCAGAGGGGACTTCTAACATCTAAGGGTAACAGATGCTGAGCCACGGAGCTTGGATGTAACGACAACAATGTTCTTCAATAAAACCTTTTGTATATAACTTGGACTGGATTTTGGTCTCTTGTGAGCTGGGACCTCGGGTGGCTCTGACAAATAATAATAATAATAATAATAATAATAATAATAATAATAATAATAATTTATTATTTATACCCCGCCCATCTGGCTGGGCCTCCCCAGCCACTCTGGGCGGCTTCCATAAAAACCAAAAATACAGTAAAATATCACACGTTAAAAACTTCCCTGAACAGGGCTGCCTTAAGATGTCTTCTGAATGTCAGGTAGTTGTTTATCACTTTGACATCTGCTGGAAGGGCGTTCCACAGGGTGGGCGCCACTACCGAGAAGGCCCTCTGCCTGGTTCCCTGTAGCTTTGCTTCTCGCAATGAGGGAACCGCCAGAAGGCCCTCGGCGCTGGACCTCAGCGTCGGGCAGAATGGTGGGGGTGGAGACGCTCCTTCAGGTATACTGGTATGTTGTTTGTCCAGGTTCTCAGCTGATAAAGAACTCAGGTTAAAATTTCTGCAAAAATCTATAATGCTCAGATAAACATGATTCATGGGTGGAGGTGAGGGTTAAAGGCACTTCAGGTGAACTGCATGGCTATGCAAGCTAAGAGGTGATCCAGTGAGCAACATGCCCCCTGCTCTTTGTTTTAAAAGATAAGGGTATGCACAGCGTTAGCACAGTGAGAGGAATATTCAGACTGGGCAAGCAAACAGATGCTCCTCAGAGTGAGTTGGTGCTGAGCAGTCTCTTCACGCTGGTGCTGGCATCTCCAACTGTAGAGGCAGAGCATAGCCGTTGTGTGGCAAGTTCCCTCCTCCCACCAGTAGGAATAAGGACACATGACACAAATCTTTAAGGTTAATGGGCTGAAATTCGCCACAACTTTACTGGTTACAGGTAAAGAGCAGTATTGGCTTAGGTATTGGTCCTATCCGTCTATCCAGTTTCAGCCTGTTTGCTTGAAGATCGGGAAGGGTTAACACCTGCTGATTCACATCAACTCCCCCAGGGGTCACCACTCGGGGGGCACTTTAGACCCTGACCTCCATAGGCTTCAGACAAGGCCATGCCCCCCGGAATCCTTTACTGGACTACCCTTCAATATTTGGGGGAGGTGATGGCACTGCTCCCCTCAAACACATCTACATAACAATACCCCTACCAATGCCTAACTGCCAACCAAAGAAGTTGTGACGATTTGATGGCACGGTTTCTAGCCCGGCGGACAATACTGTGGCCTATAATCCAAATGCGCACAGCCACATCTCCTGCAAGAAAAGAATGTGATAAGCCCTAGTCAGGTATGAAGTGACAAGTCATAAGAAGCTGAGCGGCCAAAGAGGGAGATCCCAGGCCGCGCTTGCCTTAAATGAGGCAAGCCACACACCCTGAGCCAGCCGATTGTTGGCCAGGGAAGCCAGCCTCCGCACACGTGTTGGGGGTGTGAAGCCCACATCACCACCACCTCCTGAGGTTGGAAGTGGCTTTGTGGCAAGTAGCCATCAACAGCCCTGTCCTCCATGGATTTGTCAAATCCTCTTTTAAAGCCAGCTAGGTTTGTGGCCATCACTGGCTCCTCCTTTGCTGTGTACTTTTATTGTGTCTTTCCTGAATAGTTCAACATTCGGCTTCATGGGATGGCCACAAGTTCTAGCATCATGAGAGAAGGAGAAAAAACTTTTCTCTATCCACTTTCTCCATTGAAGGGTTTCAATCGGTGCTGGGGAGAAATGATACAGTGGAAGCGAGTTCCAAAGGGTTGTTGATGAAATACTCTTTGCAGGAGGCGATTAGTTGGGCTTCATTTGCACAAGGGGGTAGGTGGAGGCTGAATACCAAAGGAGGTGGAGCCCAATCTAAAACTGGGTGGGCCAAAAGACACATCTGCACACATGCAGCCCATTTAGGCTGCATTTCTATGGTATTCCTGCAACTTACCTCTTAATTTGTGTGGTTGTTTTTTTGTAATCTTTGGCATGACACAAATGACACCTCTGGAAATCCAGTGAAATCTTGCAGGTGTTTCGTGCTCATTTCTCTGTTAATCATTTCCACAGGTTGTGGGGAACCAATTTGCAACCCTTCTAACTTGGAAAATTGTGGGAGTTTTGTGTTTTAGTTTTCCCTTCAAAGTTCTGATCATGCCACCATCACTCTCATATGATTACATTTGGGGCGTATACAGTCCTTCCCCACCATTAAAATAATAATAACAATCGGAATGTGGTGGATCAAAAAGCCACAGTTCCACAATGCAACAGGAACTGCGGTGTAAAAAGGAATGTTAGAAAACAGGACAGGGGATGCTTGCATTATAACCAGGCATCCCCAAACTTGGCCCTCCAGCTGTTTTGGGACTACAATTCTAATCATCCCTGACTACTGGTCCTGTTAGCTATGGATGGTGGGAGTTTGCCTCTCCCAATAAAATATTTGAGGGGACAGCCTCCCCCCAAGTTGATGGGCAATATTTATTCAAATTAGTACCCCATTGTGACTAGACTTGTGACTAATATCCTTTGGTTGCTCACCTAAAGCTACTGGAAAAGCATCCCTTCTCTCATCTGATTGTTCGCAGCAACAGATACCATGAAAAAGAAAATCACATCGTAGCCAAACATACACCACAAATTCTTTGTCAGAGAAAGTAGACTTTATTTCAACTGCATGCTGTACTTGCTGCACTATAAATATAAGGTATTTTTAATGTTTGAATGGATCAGTATTTTTTTAAAAAAAACAACAACAACAACAACCACACACCCTTCCCTCCCCACCTCCCATATACTATCCACCCTCACTAAATACTTCCATGTTCTGCACCTGATTTTTTTCCTTATCTAAGTCCAGCAAATAGTATAATATTATTTTTTAAATCATTTATTTAAAAAATTGCACATCGACAGGGTTCAGAAATTATTGTCTGTGTTTTTTTTTGTAAAACTTTTCTTTTTTCCCAAGTCACAATAACTTTTTAAAAGGGAGGAAGTCAACTTGCAAAATTATGTGGGTAAACACATATGATTCCAAGTATTTTTTAAAAAAAACAAACAAACAAAAAACCAGACCAAGCTTCTTATATACAGTGTAATATTCCCTTGCTTATATGATGGCAACAGGTGAAATAATCAGAAATACACACACACAGTGTATAGATTGGCACATGAAAGGAAATATATCTGCATGTGCTTTGTTCTTTCTCTGGGGGAGCTGGATTATTTCTAAAATTCTTTTTTTTTTTAAGGAAGATTTCATTGTTTTCCTTTACAGACACTTCAGGTTGTGTGTTTTCAGGTTGTGCACCGTGCCAAACCTGGAAGTACCAGAATGGGTTACTTCTGGGTTTTGGCGCTCGCACATGCACAGAACCACTAAATCACGTTTTGCGCGTGCACAGAATCACCAAATCACAACCCACACATGCGCAGACGCGGTGTTGCGGGTTGCGAACGCTGCGGGTTGCGAACGTGCTTCCTGCACGGATCATGTTCGCAACCCAAGCGTCCACTGTACATACATCATGTGCTTACATTGACGGTAAACTATTACGTGGTACCTCAGATTATGAACATAATTCATTCCAGAGGTCCATTCTTAAGTGTTCTTAACCTGAGGCGCGCTTTTGCTAATGGGGCCTCCTGCTGCTGCCATGCTACTGGCGTGTGATTTCAGTTGTCATCCTGGGGGGAAGTTCTCAACCCGAGGTACAACTTTGTTTGTAACTCGAAGTGTTTGTAACCTGAGGTACCACTGTATCTTCATTTCAAAGCAATAACTGCTGGCAGTGTTGAGCACTAATGTAGGGATCAGCAATTAGATGACCTTGAAGCAAATCCCACCCACTAGAGGAATTTCACTTGGCCTCTTAAGTTCTTAACTTTACGGCAGGGCCATAGCTCACTAGTAGATGATGATGATGATGATTAATAATAATAATAATAATAATAATAATAATAATAATAATAATTTATTATTTCTACCGTGCCCATCTGGCTGGGTTTCCCCAGCCACTCTGGGCGGCTTTCAACAGAACATTAAAAACAAAGTAAAACTTCAAAAATTAAAAACTTCCCTAAACAGGGCTGCCTTCAGATGTCTTCTAAAAGTCAGACAGCTGTTTATTTCCTTGACATCTGATGCAAGGGCATTCCACAGGGTGGAGCATGTGCTTTACATGCAGAAGGTCCCAGGTTAAATTCTCAGCATCTCCAAGTAGGTATGAGAGGCACAAACCCAGCCTGAAATCCTGAACCTTTCTTGCAGTCACTGGCTGCAAGAAAGATGGCAGGCAATGGGGAACTGATTGAAGGCAGATTGGGGGTGCCTACCACTGTGCCTACCCCGTACATTTCAGGGTAGCTGGTATGGGGGTGGGGAACCATTAGTTGCCTAGGACACTGGAGAGCAGCTTCCAGTCAAAGTAGACAACCCTGAACTATATGGACAAACAGTTCAACCTGCTCTAAGGCAGTTTTCTGTGTTCCTATGTTAGAGCATCCCCAACATTCTGATGCACAGAGGGAACTCCTGAATACATAGGTTCCCTGCATTCACTTTAGTAGATCTGCCATTTTTCTTGGATTCTTTTCTCATGGAGAAAAGTCATAGGCCAGTGATAGAATGCCTGGCGTACAAATGACCCCTTCCAGTTAAATAAACCTCAGGATAGCATTGTTCACAATGATTCTTGCCTTGGAGAGCTGCTGCCAACTGGAGTGGGAAATACTGACCTTTACACATTCATATCCTCAGAAGAACACATCTGTTGCCCATTCAGTATAAGTTAAGAGGAGGGCAGAAGAGCACACAAGTATCACCTTTCCATGTGCCTGGTGATTGTTGGTGCAAAATAGGACAAAAGGCAGGTTAGCCAGAAGTAGATGGAGACACAGCTGATGGCAGGCAGAAACAACTACCGTATTTTTCGCTCTATAAGATGCACCAGACTACAAGACGCACCTAGTTTTGGGAGGAGGAAAACAAGAAAAAAAATATTCTGAATCTCAGAAGCCAGAACAGCAAGAGGGATCGCTGCGCAGTGAAAGCAGCAATCCCTCTTGCTGTTCTGGCTTCTGGGTTAGCTGCACAACCTGCATTCATTCAGTAAGATGCATACACATTTCCCCTAACTTTTTAGGAGGGAAAAAGTGAGTCTTATAGAGAAAAAATATTGTAATTCTAGGTTTTGTCCTCATCCTCCTCCATACTGAGTTTTTCAAGGTCAAAACTGAGAGTAAGGAGGAGGAGGAGGAGGAGGAGGAGGAGGAGGAGGAGGAGGAGGAGGAGGAGAAAGCAGGCAATTGCGCCAACCACCTGGACTGGGTGCAAGTAAGAAAACAGGCAAGTAGGGGCTGGGTGAGGGCAGACTGAGGTTGATGGGGCAGGACCCCATTTGCCCTGATGGAGAAGCCTCCACTGGAAAGAACATATCAACATCTCATTAGGGCTGTGAAAGACACTCTGCCTAAAACCCTGGACAGCTGCTCCCAGTCAGTGTGGACAGTACTGGTATGGAATGGGCAGCGATCTGACTCAGTGGAGAGCAGCTTTCTATGTTCCTATGTACTTTGCCCTTTCCTTTCCACAGCAAGTGCTCAGCAAATCACCTTCTTTAGTATTCAGCATCTTTTGGAATTAAAGTGTAAACACACTTATTTTAATGATCTGTAGTTCCCTGCAGCACACCAGTTCTGAACTTAACAGAATATTTATCGGAATGCATCACAAGGTTTGCACCCCACAGCTGAGGTCGCAGACTTGTCATATCAATATGATATACATAGTTCCCCTGTGTATGTTTCATTCCGCAAATGCGATTACATTAATGCCACACTGCCAACAGGGTCTCGACCCACAGCCATTATTCCAGAGGAAGCAAAATTGGTTCAAAATGGTTCTCACAGATGGATTTGCAAAGGAAAGACAATTCCGAGAATCATCGGGCATGTGGTGACTAATATAATAGCAGCTGTGTGGTTTTTAGCTTATGTTTTAGGTGCCATCTTCATTAGAAATCCTTCAGAGAGAGAGAGAGAGAGAGAGAGAGAGAGAGAGAGAGAGAGAGAGGTAGGTTTCACTTTTGGTGGTATATAGACTTTGGATTCTGGAAGGCTGCACCCACTACACAACCTCAGAAAGTAAATCTTAAGAACACTTCACATATTACAAAGAAAGGGGAGCAGACTGCAGCCATTGGCCCTGCCCTTGACGCTTATTCAGCATGTGCAGACTTCATGTGCAAAGTATATCCAGACTCTTTAGGAGCTAGGAGGGACCACTGGACTGATGCATATGTAGGTTGCACTTAGGAGATGACTACAGACATTAATCCACTCTCCTTTCTCTGGCCATGGCCATTCTTATTTAGCCAGAGGGACCTATTCATTTTGTTGTGCAACCTTGCAAGGGCCACATGCCAGTGGCAGGCAGGGAAAGCAAAACAGACCAGAACAGCAAATGTGAATTTCACCTTCATACAGCAGGCTAGTTTCTATACAAACTCACACACCTCTCTCAGTTCCCCACCCACAAGAGCAGGAGGCATGATCAGAGCTCAAGGACACATTCCAGCCAGTCAAAAACAAAGCAAGGAGGTGAAGGAGTGTGAGTTTGGAGGAGGTGTGGCCTAGGTGACCCTGGGGGTGAAACAGAGAATCCTGGGGGGGGGGCACATGTGGCTTCTGGGCCTGAGGTTCCCTATCCCTGATGTAGCATGTCCTAGGCAGCCCAATGTTTATCCAGAAGTTAAACCCCATTGAGCTGAGTAGGACCAAGGACACAAACACACCATACAATTAAATCTGTATTATACTACTTTAAACAAGTCATGGCTCCCCCTAGAGAATCTTATGAACTGTTAAGAGTGCTGAAAGTTGTCAGGAGACGCCTATTCCTCTCACATAACAATTCCCATGGTTCCCTGGGAACAGAGATTACTTGTTAAAACACTCCAGAACTGTAGCTCCGTGAGGGGAATAGGGGTCTCCCAACAACTTTCAGCACCCCTAGCAGATTACGGTCTACAGGATTCTTTTTGACAGAGGTTGGATGGCCACCTGTCATGGATGCCTGAGTTGACATTCCTTAGTTGACATTAGTTGACTAGGTTATCTTGGGGTCCCTTCCAACTTTACAATTCTTGTATGACAAATCGGGTTAGCAAAAGCAGAACTCCACAGCGCCATCTGGTGTCACAGCATTATAATGCATATAAAGGTAAAGGTAAAGGTACCCCTGCCCGTACGGGCCAGTCTTGCCAGACTCTGGGGTTGTGCGCCCATCTCACTCAAGAGGCCAGGGGCCAGCGCTGTCCGGAGACACTTCCGGATCACGTGGCCAGCGTGACATCGCTGCTCTGGCGAGCCAGAGCCGCACACGGAAACGCCGTTTACCTTCCCGCTGGTAAGCGGTCCCTATTTATCTACTTGCACCCGGAGGTGCTTTTGAACTGCTAGGTTGGCAGCCGCTGGGACCGAGCAGCGGGAGCGCACCCCGCCGCAGGGATTCGAACCGCCGACCTTTCGATCGTCAAGTCCTAGGCGCTGAGGCTTTAACCCACAGCGCCACCTGCGTCCCTTTATAATGCATATACAAAGACATATATACAAAGACATATAAAGCACTTTTTTCTTTCCCAATGTAGCTGTGTCCTCAGACAATGTTGGGACCTTGCCACCTTCCTGAGGTACCACAGTGAAAGACTTAAAGCTGATGGTCTGTGATGTTTTGTTAGGGAAGGGGTTGGGGGTTGGTTGTGTTTACTTAAACCAGGGGTGAGGAACGTTTTTGAGCTAAAGAATTTCTGGGGCAACCTTCTATGAGCCACAGACCTGGGCTGTGCAGAACCAGGGGCAAAAGTGAGCAGGTCAATGAATGGGAAAGCTAGCTTTGGACAGTAAGTTAGTTTCTATACTTGCACATACAGACCTCTGCATCCACAAACCAGGCAAGCAAGCAAGAGGCACTATGAGAGTTCAATGGCACATTTCAGCAAGGGAGATGTGATGTGATGCAATGCCAGTGAGCAGGGTCTCATTGGGTCCTTTTGGGCCTGAGGCTCCCCACCCCTTCTATAAGCACTCTGATGCTTGCAAGACATGCAACTCTTTGCAGGGGCCTAGGCTGATCTGTCGCAAGTGGGAGAACTGTAGGGGGAGCATGGATGGCCCAACCAACAAGGTTTGCCACATCGCACCACCTTCTCCTGAGGACTTCTATTTGGTGCTAAAGTCTCTGCCCAACAAAGCAGAGAGATTCTGGGTGCATTTGCAATCATGCGTTTGCAATACACTAGTCCTCAACTGGAGAACTGGAAGCACATGACCTCATGTGGGTGGAAGCAGCACTGCAGTGACCTTTTTTTCTGTCAGAGGAGGAAGGAAAGCAAACAAAAGAGGGCAGATCTACATGCAGCAGGGTTACGCATATAATACATTTACAAAACAAAAACTGGGCCCATGCTAGCAGAGTCCTGTGTTCAGAAACACTAAAGACCACTTCCATAATAAGTCTTATAATCATTTTTCCATTAGCAGTTCCAGGAACATCAGTGTGACACTGTATTTGAGTGTTGTTATTATTATTATTATTGAGGGGAAATTCGTGGAACAGGTCTCGGTGTTTCGATTTCTGGGAATGGAGTTGAGAGACGACCTAACCTGGGGAGAAAACAGCAAAGGCCTAATGAAGAGAGCACAGAAGAGGTTTTATTTTCTGAGAATCCTCCAGAAAAACAATCTCTCAAAGGACCTGTTGATGGCATTTTACCATTGTACTGTGGAGAGTGCATTAACTTATGGTCTGTGTGTGTGGTTTGAGAGCTGAGCAGCCAGGGGAAAAACAATGCTGTCCAGGTTTGTAAAGACTGCGGAGAGAATAATTGGGTGCACTCTTCCTACCTTAGATCAAATTTATGCTTCCAGGTGCCATAAGAAAGCTGCAGAGATAGCGGAGGGTAGTGCGCACCCCAGAAATTATCTCTTTCAGCTTCTGCCTTCTGGATGAAGGTACAGGGTTACAAAGACTAGGACTAGCCGCCTGAGAAACAGTTTCTACCCAAATGCGATTTTGGTTTTAAACGCAGTGTAAGGAGTCTCTATGGGAGTATATTGTATTTTAAAATAGTGTATCAGAGTTTTTAGTGGGCTAACTAGGTTGGGATAGCTGGGATAGCAGGCTTGTTAGGTTTTGAATGTTTTATGTAGATTTTTCAATTTTGTTGTTCTGTATGGGAGAATGACAATAAAGATTATCATATCGAGTTGCTGCTTATAACCTACCAAGTATTTTATTTCTGCAATCACAATCTGCTTTCCCCCTCCCCCTTTAACTCATTGGGTAATACGTAAGCAATGCCTATATTAGGAGCCACTGACCTCTTTTTTACGACATTGGCCACATTTTGAGCAAGGGCTGCATTCCCACCCTCTCCCAGATCAACACGTCCCCACCCAAAGACAAAAAAGATGAAACACATGTGCGCACACACACAGAGAGAGAGATTCTACAAGGGTTCTGGGTCAAAGTTAGAACCAATATAATTAATCTGAATCACACACACACACAAAAACCTTAGAGTTGAAAGAGGATGTGAGAAAAGAGTGGCACTTTTCCAACTTCCTCCTTCAACCGTATGTACTTTTGAAAGGAGAAGAAAGTAACCCCCCTTGCTACCTTATGACCATGTGGACAGTGACAGGGGATGCTCAGAGATTCCATAGCTGCATAGCCACCACAGTGCCAACATGTGCTAAGTTGCCCACTCCTGGTCTAGATTTGTCACAGAATCCAAAGAATCAGGGTCAGCTCAAGCATTAAGTGGCCCTGAACAATGTGCCCTCTCAGCACTGCCTTCCATCAGTGGACATCTTGCTGCAGTAGCAGTGCTCTGCGCAGCACTGGCCAGCTGTGCCTAGCTACCCTTGTATTTTTCCACCTGCAATACGACCCCAGGTCAAGAGCACTGTGAGAAACTTTAAGGGCAACTAGATCCTGCTAACCGATGGTGATCAAAACCAGGGGCAAGGCCTGAAAAAGCACAAAAGAGGCAAGCATTAGCAATGAGCCCTGCCAAAGTCCTGGGGTCCTGGCAACTGTTCATGGATGCTAAGTGATGCAGAAAAGACCCTGCAGAGGTATCTTTGTGCATGAGGAGGAGACTACGTAAGGCGTCTTTCTGATAAGGGAATAGTGATTCAAGGCTCCACATGGCTCCCTGCCCTCCTTCTCCATTTCAAGCTGTCCAGGGGTTCTTATAATGCAAGTGTAAGCAATTATGGGGGGGGGTGGGGAGAGATACAGGTTTCATTTTCAGCTGCACACTCAGCTGTTCTTGACACAGAATTGCTTTAGAATGAGGCTCTCTCTATTGATGCACAGTGTGTACCCAGATCCTCCCTACAGATAGAGATTAACATCACCCATGATGATCAAACACCTGCCAAGTGTGTCTTTGGAATGCAGAAAATGTGATTTTCGTGCTCAGGCTCCACACGGGCTCATCCTTGTCTTTCCTCCTCCTGTAGTGGAAGCGCTTTGTGTTGTTTTCAAGGATGCATCTCCTCTTCTGCCATGCTTCTTATTAATATTTCACACCTGGAAATGGTCTGTTATGGCAGCTTCACGACTACAACACAGGCGCCGGCTCTTCCTATATTGACTGGAACTTCCTAAAAAACAGCAAACAGAATGTGCTCTGTTAACTCCACCTAACATGCCATTCTGAATCGGTAGGAGGGGGACTGCTGCCCTTTGGATGTCAAACCCAAACTCCATCTGGGTTCCAGCCCAAGGATGGTGGGAGCCCAGCATCACCTCGAGGGTGAAAGTTTCCCCAGCCGTAATCTAAATTAATTAAGAACAGCATATAATTTCCCTCTAAATACTACGGTCATACCTCATGTTGCGTTAGGTTCATGTTGGGTCTTTTTGGCTTGCGAACACAGCAAACCACACGCGCATACGCAGAAGCGTTCTGCACGCTTCGCACATGCGCAGAACTGCTCTATCGTGCTCCACGCTTGCACAGAAGCACCACTCTAGTTGTGGACTGTTTGGGGTGCAAACGGCACCCTGGAACGGATCGTGTCCACAACTAGAGGTACCACTGTATATTGCTATTGCTAGGGCTATTGTTGGGGTGTATGGGGTGTTAAAGGAGGGGTACTTTTGGGGGAATCCCTGAAAGATGGCCATCCAACATCTGCTTAAAAACTGCTGCTTATCTCTTAATTGCCTTACAGAGTAACATAGACAAAAAGGTAGATCCCTGCCCCAAGACCCTTACAATGTAAACTTTGACAGAGGGGGGGGGAGGAAGACTTGGGCAAAGTAACTAATATGGGAGAAATACAGTTACACACACTAAAGTTCAGTTTCTGTGCAGAGTAAGGACTTGTACCAGAGACTTTACAGAATAATTACACTTGAGATGTCTTGGGAGTCAGGCTTAAGCAGAAGGGGCAGCCAGGGATAATGGGTGTAAACATTTGAGGGAAAGAGAGACCCTGGAGCAGCTGGGGTTGGTACATCTGGAAGAGCAATAGAGACAGGTGGGCATTCCTTGGTTAGTGGCAAGACGGTGTTGTGTAGTGTAGCTGTAAGCAGGCTAGACTCACTCAGCCATGAAGCTCCTCAGATGACCTTTGGCTAGCAACCATCTTCTCGGCATAATTTATCCCACAGGGTTGTTGTGAGAACAAAAAAGGGGAGGTTAGGAGAACTATGTAAAGAAGCTTGAGCTACTTGGAGGGAAAGCGGGATATAAATGCAATAACAAGCAAATTACCTCTATCCATTCATTGTTTTGTGCATCATAAGATTCCACCGTATCCAGGTAGGTTTGTCCATCGTAACCACCCACTGCGTACAACCTGTCTCCAAGAGGACAGATCCCAACAGCATCACGGGGTACGCTCAAAGGTGCTACAGTGGTCCAAGTGTCTGTTTTCGGATCATACCTAGAGTATTTATGTAGATCTTTGCAGTTATTAGTAGAATAGATAAGTAAATAAAATAACTAAGCTTAAATGCCTTCTTCAGAGGGACGCAGGTGGCGCTGTGGGTTAAAGCCTCAGCGCCTAGGACTTGCCGATCGAAAGGTCGGCGGTTCGAATCCCTGTGGCGGGGTGCGCTCCCGCTGCTCGGTCCCAGCGCCTGCCAACCTAGCAGTTCGAAAGCACCTCCGGGTGCAAGTAGATAAATAGGGACCACTTACCAGCGGGAAGGTAAACGGCCACGTGACCCGGAAGTGTCTCCGGACAGCGCTGGCCCCTGGCCTCTTAAGTGAGATGGGCGCACAACCCCAGAGTCTGGCAAGACTGGCCCGTACAGGCAGGGGTACCTTTACCTTTACCTTTAAATGCCTCCTTCAGCTGCAGTACCCCATTGGAAGGGGCCATTTTGGGCGTGGGAAATTGAAGAGGGTGAATTAAATACCCAGTAGCATTCATCCTCATCTCTTATACTACATGCTACTTTCTCTTCCCCCTCCCCACCCCTGCAAAGTTCCTTCTGTTTCTTCCTCTCTAGACAGGACATGTCACATCCCACTTGTGCCCTCACTCTGATCTGGCTTCAGGGTAGAATAATCAGAGTGAAGGCAGGAAAAGGAAGCAACGTTCGCCATCTGGGGAGGAAGGAATCAATGGCATTGGGGCAGTAGGTATACCTAGCAGCAGCAAAGATTAATCAAAGAGAAAACAAAGGCATCCAGATTAACAGGCAGGAGTGACACTGCTTTGGGAAAACTTCCCCCACACCCAGTCCCCCAAATCTGAGCTGGTAAAGGTTCTCAAGACTCCATATTGAGCCACGATGAAGAAATATAATCATGCTTCCTGCAGCCACAAGATGGCACTCTTGACTTATGATCTAGTCCTTTCTTCTTAGTTACAATATAAAATGACTGAGTTGAAGCATACAGCAGCAACAGTGACAGCCAATCACCCATTCTTTTCTCCCTTTCCATTTAGAGGACATCAAGCAAATGTCTCCAGAAAAAGCCAAGCATTTATTGTTATTATTATTATTACTATTTGCTGGATGGCTATAATAATTCATAGAAATGTTTTAGTCTGTGCACGCTTTAAGGAATTTTAGGTATCAGCAAGCTGCCTTTTGAAGAAATTGATGGATTCTTAGTATAGAAGCCTTTTGCAGTTTAATAAATCAAAGCTACCATTCATTGTTAGATGGAAAGTGTGCATACAGCATACATTTGGAATTAAGAGAAGCAGCATTTGCTTCAGATAAATCAGGGGTGGGAAACCTCAGGCCCAAATTCAGACCTCCAAGCCTCTCTGCCTGTGCCTCAGGACTTCTCCCCTATCTGCCACTGACTCTGTTTTGCATCCTCCTTGAGTGTTTTTGCCTGCCTTGAATATGTCCTTGAATACGGATCATGCTTCTCGCTACCATAGAAGGAAAATAAAGAAGAGTGTGTGCATGTGTGTAGGACCTAGCCTGTATAAATGTCGATTTTATATGCATTGTTGCTTATGGTCCTCAGAGCCGTCTTTCCTATTGGGTTTACTGGCACGTTGCACCAGGGCGCTGGTCTCTCAGGGGCATCCCAGTGAGTGGGGGAGCTGCATGGCTTTGCTGGCAGCCTCCCCTTTCCCTCCACGGCTGCCAGCTGTGCCCTGTCAACCATATGGCTGGCAGGCATGCAGCTTGCCTCCCAAGCCTCCACAGTGGAGAGTGATCCCCACAGAGGCTTGGTAAAAGGTTGACAACTCTGGGAAAGGGGGGGCGCTGGAGGGATCTTTGCACCACGGCGCTGGGTATGCTTAAGACGGCCCTGATCTGGATATGCTTAATACGGCCCTGCCAACATATGTGGCTTCCAGAAAGTTCCACACCTCCAATAAGAATCTATAAATTTACAAAGCGGCACACAGGTACAATACGATCACTTCCCTAATTTTAACTTTCATTCTTTGGGAGGCCCTCCAACTGCATCCCTAATTTTCTAAATTATTTTCTCTGGCGAATAAATGCAGCATGTTGTTCAAACCTAAAACATCTGTTTCGATGCACAAAGGAAGATTTCAATCATTTAATTCCTTTATGCGGTGTGGCATAATGGTTACAGCATGAGACGGTGACCAGACCCCCACCTGGGCATGAACCTCACTGGGGTGACGTTGAACCAGTCACCTTCTCTCATCCTGAACTACCTCATAGGGTTGTTGTGGGGATAACGTTGGAGTTGGGGAATATTTTATGTCACCTTGACCTCCTTGAAGAAAAGGAGGTTTATATACATGCAGTAACAATTTTTAAAAACGCCCCTACCTTTCTACGCAGTCCGAAAGCCGAGAACAGTGATTCGAAGCAGGAGCATCATGACCACCCACGGCATAGAGAAACCCGTTGTAGGTTGCAACACCAACCCCTCCACGCCGCTTTGACATGGATGCGCACATGCTCCACTTGTTTGTGTGGGGGTCAAAGCACTCCATGGATTTCAAGCAGGAGCTGCCGTCTCGCCCGCCAACAGCATACAGCCTATAACAGCAGGATAAGCAAGACATGAAGGAATCTTGTCTAATTGCCCAGATTTTGGAGGAAGGACGCAGGAAGCATGCCACCGGTTCATCTTGCTCTACAACAACGATGTAGAATATGTGGCCCTCCAGATGTTGTTGAACTCCCATCAGGTGTTGCCAGCATGGCCAGTGCTTAAGGGTGATTGGGGGGGATGCAGTACAACAACATCCAAAAGGCCAAAGGTTCTCCATCTCTGGTCTACATTGACTGGCAGTGTCTCTTCAGGGTTAATCATAGAATCATAGTAGAGCTGGAAGCATAGCTGTCAACTTTCAGATTTGGAAATAAGAGATCAGCAGCTTCAAAAATAAGGGATCAGTAGCCTCACCTGTCCCTGGGGAGCCTTAAAAATAAGGGATCAGCAGCCTCACCTGTCCCAGGGACAGTCTACGGGATATCTAACTGTTAAGTTGTGGGTGAACATATCAGACGACACAGCGATTCTTCAGACAGCTCTTGTTTATTCACAGGCCAGGACATAACTGAACTGAAGGGTTCAGTCAGCCTGCTTATATAGAGCTCCAGTACAACGTAACTGTAACAATTTTCTAAAACTATCCAATCACTGAACATCACTTTCGATCCCTTATTTGCATAACTATCTACAGTATCCCCCTGCTTGCCCAGGGTGAGAACTTCAGTACATAACACTAACAATCCGAGATAGCAGCGGGAAGCAGCGGGAAACGGCGCTGGAATAAGGGAATTTCCCGCAAAAAAGGGAAAGGTTGACAGCTATGGTTGGAAGAGACACTGAGGGTCATCTTGTTTGACCCCCAAAATGCAGCTATCCCATACAGGGATCAAACCTGTAACCTTAGCATTATCAGCCCCATGGTCTAATCAATTGAGCTTATCTCTGAGTGTTGTACATACTTGCTGTTCAGTGCTGCAACCCCCACAGTGCTCCTTGGTGTTGCCATGCTAGCGACGTAATTCCACTGCCGGGCCTGAGGGTCCCATCTTTCCACTGTGTTGAGGTAACTCCATCCATCGTGGCCTCCCACCGCATACATTGGCCCTTCAAGCATTGCTACACCTTTGGATGAAAATCAGAGTTGGGAGGAAAGTAGTAGATATTAATGTAGAGGCACATCTGTTTAATTACGTATTCGTGTTCCCCACCTACACCCCGCCATCCACCCAGTAGAGCCATATGGTGGATAACTGGCATAACAGTCACACAACAAAACACAACACTGAAATTCATGCAACAATACAGGACAAGGAATCTCTGGGGCTGTGAACAGCCTGTGAAGCTTCATGGCTATGGAGTAGGGATGGGTGGAATGGTCTTCACTTAGCTACCATGTCTGTTTCATACAGTGCATTCCATCCCATTTTTAACTCTGTGTGTGTACTCAAAACATTCTCTTTGTAATAATTGCAGTGAAGAGGAGGGCTGGGAAAGCCCAGTAACACACGTAGTTCTGACTTCCACCAACGCTGGATCCAAGTTGTTGTGTTTGAGCTATGATAGGAAAGCTCTTACTGTGATCATTGAATCACAGTGGTCCATTCACACATGCATCTAATGTCAAGGGATGGCTAGGAATACATAGACCTGTTCTCAAGGTATGAGTAGACCTGTTCTCAGTTAGAGGTCTCTGGAGAGTCATTGCACGGCAAGTGCATGTTTAATGTGTGACAAACTGTCATTGCCAGTTTAAGTAGAAGATAGTTTTGCAAGTGCTCTTACCTAAACCATGCCTGTGGGTTGACATTGGGGGCATCACAGTCCAGGCTTTGGTTACTGGATTGAAACATTCGACTGTATTGGATGTTTTCAGGCCATCTCTTCCTCCTACAATGTACAGCTTGTTGTCAATCACAGCAACCCCGAACTGTAACCGCCTTCCATTCATGGTTCCAATTTGGATCCAGCTGTTTGTCCTCAAGTCGTATTTCTCAATGGTGGTAGTGCCTGTTGAAAATATATGAATAGTGAATTTGAAGGAGAATCTTACAGAATAGTGGTGGCAATGGAATATTCATGAACATTCAGTGATATGACTGACACTGTTTGGAGATAATGAGCAGCCAATTTTAACCACTTATATAACTGAGATATCTTGAGAATTTGTACGTGGAAAGTATTTGTGCTTGAAATACATGGAAGTGCAAGGCACCATTAAATATTTGATGGTTAAGAAGTTTTTTTAGAGTTCGCTTCAAGGATAGGAACTGGTCAAAATTCTAAAATGATGGTGTGGCGATGTGTACCAGTGACAAGTAACAGAGTGTGGAAAATGAACTACATGCATGCAGAAATAGGCTGGAAAAGTAGAGTGGCAAACACCCAAGACTTGTACCCTGTAGCTAGGGGTATATTCACAGACTGAGTGGTGCATGATGTTTTTTAATCTTTTTGTAAAGGGATAAAAAAAAGAGAGAGAGAGCAGGATCAGGCCAACCAGATGTCTATGTGAAGCCCACAAGCTAGGCCTGAGAACAGCAGCCATCACAACTAGTAGGGACTGATATTCTTATCTTCCTGCATTTCTCTTTTAAATCCACCCTAGTTGGTGGCAATTCCATTGTTTAACAGTGTAAAGAAGTATTTTCTTTTGTCTTCCAACATTCAGCTTCATTGAGTGTCCCTGAATTCTGGGGTTATGAGAAAGGGACAAAAAACTTTACTCTGTCCACTTTCCCTGACATCCATAATTTTACCGACTTCTATAATTTCATCTCTTACCTGCCTTTTCTCTAAACTAAAATGCCCCAGAAGTTGTAACCTTTCCTCAGAGGGAAGTTGCACCAATTCCTTGATGGTTTCGGTTGCCCTTTTCTGAACCTTTTCCAGCTCTACAATATCCTTTCTGAAGCGAGGCAACCAGTGTTGCTATTTTCAACTGTGAAATTCCAATTAATTCTAATTCATTCCACTCCTGTCCATTCAATTCTAAAGGTCAGCCACTAAAGCAAAGATCTTAAGGCTCGGACTTCAGCTTCAATCTCCTATGTGTCCATTATGATTGCACAAGAAACACAATGCAATCCAAACCATTTTCTCCCCTTCATCCTGAGGATCTAAAGTGCTGTGCTTTTTTCCTCTCTCTTTTTTTACCTTGGGAGCAGTGTGAGCAACTGTATCTGAATAATGTTAATATTCATTCCATATAACGAAATGTAATATGGTGGCAAGACGGCGTGTTTGAAATTAGTTCAAACATCCAATCTTGCTAGCAATTTCTGCAGTAGCAAGTAACACTACAATCTCTTTGAATAATTGCTTTTCTGTGGGTTGTATGCTGTGGGGGTAAGGTTACAGTTTCTGCAGGTAGCAGTGGAATATAAACCTATTTGTTCGCTTTTTTTAAAAAAAAAAGTGTGGCACTTTAAAAGTGGCAGATGGAATCAGATAGGCTTTGGTTTATAGGTGAATTGCCTTATCTTCCAGAGCTTACACCTGCATTCCCTGTTGAGGATTCAAAATACTGTATGCAGAATTAGCAATACCTGGTGGAGGGGGCACAGGGTCATAGCTTGGCAATGCCAACAGGTGCAAGGTGTGATTTGGGGCAGGGCTTTATTGTGGCTCCCCAGTTCTGTGGAGCATCATTCTTGTCAAGATCCAACAGGTACCAGCTATCTGCACTTTCCAGAAACAATTTAAGACCATCTTGCTCTGATGGGCTTTCCCATCTGGATGAATGGGTCTTTACCATGAGTGTCTACTTTGTATGTTTTTGTATTTTTATCTGTTTTAAAATATATTTGGTGTAAATTGCTTTGAGACAGTTGTTTATAAGGATATTAATAAATCAATAGTAATAATAATGTAAAGGTAGATTAGTAAACACAGGAAGTTGCCTTTTAATTAAGGTGGGGTGGTTGGTGGTGATGGCGATTATATTAAATTATGGGCGTTCCACACACATTATGTCTCAAGGCAGTGTACAAAATGCAATAAAATACAAAATAAGCATACTTCCAGCTGGGAAACAAAAATGTCTTCAGCTGTTTTCCAAAGTGCAGATAGTGGTCAACTGTTATATCTCAATAGGAGTGATGTTCTACAGAGTATCTTTGAAACCTGAAGGAGAAGCTCCCCCACAGACCACAGTGGCCTGCTGAGTATATAATGGATACGCTGGTCCCTCAAGTCACCTGGTCCTGAGTTGTAGAGAGTCTTTTATGATAGTAACAACACCTTGAACCTGACCCAGTAGCAGATTGCCAGTGGTAGTTTGCCCTCACAAGCAACCTAGTCACCAGGTTTTGCACCAGCTGTAGCCTGCGGAGCCACTCCAAGGGTAGTCCCGCATAGAGCACATTGCAGTAATCCAACTTTGCGTGGACAACTGTGGTCAAGCTATCCCGATCCAGGAATGCCCATAGCTGTCTTCCTAGCTGAAGCTGGTGAAAGAAGATGCAAGAGGGCAGGACTCCTCTCGTAGTTGTGTAGAAGAGGTCACTACACTTGCTAAAATTCCCTTTCCTACACAGCTATTTAAATACAGGAGCCCTGACCTCTTTTGCATCTGCCCATCCTAGTCTGAATTGAGCTCCATATTCCAAGCCCAGTACTCTTTTCACCATCCCATTTTGCCTGTGATGTGAAAATGTACTTGGAATTGTATAGGCAGTGCCTGGTAGCCTCTCAAAAGGCAAAGGAATTGTGGACTGAGCGATCTAGTAGTCAGAGCACAGCTTGCTAATATCGATTGCTGTAGTTCATCTAAACTGTTGCCACAGTTGTGCTCATCCTCATCAATAATCTCCAGTGGCCAATGATGGTTGGAGTCCAACATCTGGAGAGACCCAGATTCCCTATCCTGGCTTTGTATCAGGAGTAGCCAGTGGGTACCTGCCAGATGTTTTGGGCTATAACTGTCATCATCTCCAGTCAGCATAATAAATGATTAGGGATAGTGGGAGTTGTAGTCCAAAACATCAGGAGAATAGCATGTTGGCTACCCCATCCTTACATCCTTACATGCTAACTACATTTATTGTGAACTAAGTTTTCATAGGCCAGAGGTCACTTTGTCAGTTTACCTTTGGTGGCATCCATACCCCCCACAGCATAGAGAGAGCCCACGGTGGACTTCCTAGGCTTAGTACGAGGACTCTGCATCATAGACCTCCTTTCTGGTAGCAGGTGATACTTCATTGCTTCCATGAGAAGTTTCTGGCACTCAAGGTCATCAGTGAACATGGGGCTGTTTTCCAGATCTGCTAATAGCTGAGACATACAAAGTCTTGGTGTTCATATTGATGTAATCAAAAGGTCATTTCTATATATATCAGCCAAGTCTTTCTCCAGATGTTATGGGCCACAGGGCATCATAATAATTAGTGGGGACCCTGAGACAGCCATTGGAAATCCTCCTCGTGTCTGGTGTTGCTGCTACTGATCCTTCTCCTCTTCCACACCTGGAGCTGGCTATGGGAGGAGAGAGTTGGCAAGTGGGCCAACAGGACCCAGGATTCAGGTTGCATGGGCTTCTGTGCATATTAGTTTGCACACACAAGACTAAACAAAATGTTGGAATTCAACTGCAATTTTGGGGAATGAAGTTGGCAGGTCAGCAGTGAACTTACCTACTGGTGCATGAACTTCAGTAGATGCCTAACCATGCTGACTCCTGGCTTGGGGAACTGCTGTCAAGCTTCCTAAATCAAATCCCACTCCCTATCATCCTCAACCTTCTTGTCATAGCTTGGAAGATTGTTTCCCATCTCTTATCCCCAGAATTTGACCTCCTCAGTGCATTACCAAAGCACTTCTCCATGGTCTGATGATCCTATGATACTATTGGGATGTCTGGATGGGGGAATTATAGGAAACAATTCCACTCACAGTTTCTCACACAAGCACAGCCTGGTCTCCAATGGGAGGTGCCATGTGATTTACCACCAGACCTGGCCAGCTTCTGCTCTCTGATGCCTCCAGCTTTGGCTCCAACCTAAGTGCCAAGATTGCTGACATATCCCTATTGTCTTCTAATGAAAGGAGTACAGTCCCATAGTCATCCTTCCAACATTAAATTAAACTAATTGCCAGCAGAAGGTTTTTACTAGGTGAAAGCAATACCAAAGGTAAAAACATGGCTATTCACCCAACTCTTTTGATAGAATGGTGCCCTTACTTGGCTGATATAACAAATAGGTCAGCTTCAGTTATTATCCACATTTCCACATCAGATTGTGAGGGGCTCATCAACATTTTATTGAAAATGTATTCCAATATACACGTTTTTATACTTTTCTACATCCCCCCAATCCTTACATTTTGCAAAGCAATTTTCCCTAATACAGTGCATTTTTTAACAAAAATCTATATATGCATTTGAAATATACATGAGTATATGAATTTTTGCACATTACTTGGCTGGAGACCTTCATTGCAAAATTCATGCAAGTCTGAATTTCAAATATGGTTGTGTTTCAGTTTACACGCTGTTTCAGAAAATGCAGATTAGGTAGGCTTCACATTCCTGAATGTCATCTGAATCAAATTTCTCACTCAGTCCTAGTTGTTAGTGTAGGGTTTGATTTTCACATTAGGTGAATTTCAATGAAATATTATTTGAAATCTGATTGCTCGCTCCAGGATTGTGTGACCAATAAAGAGTAGGTTCAAAATGGTTTAAACAAAATAAAAATTAATAACAGTCATAACAACAGGAGGTTTGGAGCTGAAAACAGTATCACAAAATCTAGGGAAGCACAAAATCAGCAGGATAATGATGTCTCAAGCCGCACATTTACCCTGGAGGTGTGGATCAGGTCAGTGTGCATAAGGATTCATAGAAATCAAATCTCTCAGGCATTCTATCCAGAGGCCTACCTGTGGGGACAGCAAAGGCAATCGGATATAGGAGAGAAGCATTCCGAGCTCCCGCTGCCTGGGTTGCAAGTCGTGCCGAACCCACAACATCAATGCCTTGAATATGGATTCTTCATCTGGGACGTTGATGTCATCGCTTGACAGGAGTTTAGCAATTTCACCGGCAGGCAGCAAGAGAAATTCCTGGTTCTTTATTACCTCAGTGAAGTGTTCCTAATGAAAGGAGTAAAACACAACTTAGCATGGCATCTGCATTTTACATATTTGTTCATTCACAGAATCATAGAATTGTAGAGCTGGAAGGGGACACTGAACACCATCTAGCCCAACCCCCAAGAATTTCATTCATACTGCCTTTTATCCCGTATGAGCCTAGAGGCCCAGAGAGGATAGTATTGCAATTACAAGTAGCCTACTTTTCTTTCTTCTAACTCTAGTGTCAGGGCATGGTTGGACGCTGGGGAGTGGTGGCTGGATACTGAAGAGTGGGCGTCAGGAGAAGGAGGGTTGGAGACTGACTTGGAAGAAGGGGTCAGTGATCTGAGGGAGTCTGTAACAGCCAAGAGATTGAGAGTCAGAGGCAGGAGAAGATGCAGGATTGGAGGGTGAAGAACAGGTGCAGATGCAGGAGGAGGGAGAGAGACGTCCAGCTGACATAGAGTCAAGGGCTTCCTCACCTCCTCCTCCTGCCCTCCCCTCTCCTACTTCACTCTCTCCCAAAACCAGAAGAGGACTGAAGTGGGAGGAGCAGAAGCAGATTATATGCAGGTGGAGTCTTCGCCTGCTTGCCTGCAGCTCTAGTGGGGAAGATACTTAAGCTGAGATTGGGACAAGGCCTCTCTGTTGTGGCTAATGCCTCATTGGGTGCACACCTAGGAGGAGCTGAGAGACACAGGGCTGTCTTCGCCTAACATATAAGGGTACTTTTGACAATAAAGAGATAACTCATCACTCCATAGCTTCCTTGCCTAATCCCAACAAAGTCTCTAGAGAAATATGCTTCAGCTGGAGTTCTGAGCTCCGGATGCAATATTTTTGCTAACATTTCTAGGATAAAGTAGGAGTGCAGCATTTCATTAATCAGTTATATGAACTGATTAAAAACTATGCAGAATTAATCTCTACTCAGATGTGATGAGCTTCAGAAATACCACAAGCTGTTTATAGTACAGCGGAACCTCAGATTGCAGACGTAATCCATGATGGAGGCATGTCCGCAACCTGCAGCGTTCACATCCTGAAGCTCTGCGTCTGCGCAGGCACCGCCGCGATTTGGTGCTTCTGCACATGCGCGAGCGGCGAAACACGGAAGTAACCCGTTATGGTACTTCCAGGTTTCCTGCAGTCCACAACCCAAAAACACGTAACCTGAAGCATCCGTAACATGAGGTATGACTGTAAGCAGTTTTTTGCTTGTCAAAGCAAGTTTCCCAGGTAGGAGACTGTTAATAGTTCACATCAGTCACAACAAATCTAAAATAATAATGATCTTTTCTCACATCACTTTTTAGAGGCTGCTTCTTATATCCATTGAGTGTTTATTGCTGGGAGTCACTCTCCTCATTCTCAAGCCTGTTGACAATGATGAGCTAGATGGAATCATGGCAGTGTTTGCCCATTGGGCCTGGTAGGGTGGAAGATAGTAGGTAGAACCATCGCCAACAACAGAGACAACTAATTCTTTCTCTGCCCCCATTTTCCTCCTCCCTGCTGAGTTCTACAAGGGCAGCACTGAAACTATGGAGGGGAGATCCAGCGGTCTATGCCAATCCCCGGGGAAATAGGGAAGTAGGGAAATAAGTGGGGGCTGGCTGAGGGCAGACCGAGGTTGGTGGGGCATTTCTCCATTTGCCCTAATGGCCCAGCATTCACTTAATTCCTGGTGTATCTAGAGCAGACTTCCTCAACCTTGGCCCTCCAGATGTTTTTGGCCTACAACTCCCATGATCCCTAGCTAGCAGGACCAGTGGTCAGGGATGGTGGGAATTATAGTCTCAAAACATCTGGAGGGCCAAGGTTGAGGAAGCCTGATCTAAGGTAAGCACCTTCCTGGTTCTCTACAAGTGAAGGTGTGAGGACTCAGCTGCCCCCCTCCCCAAGAGCAGAGGGCCTACAACCCATCCAGAAATCTAAGCAGCCAGTGCCTTGCACACCTTAATACCACTACCATGGGTCATAAAAATTCAGCAGCAGCGTGTACACTCCAGTTTAACTCATCTTGGTGGCTTCAAAAACCATGGAAATTCTCTTATTTTGCTTCACAGGGATTTAAGCTGCTTTTGAATCAAACAGCAACTTGGGCTGAGCTTGTGCCCAGCCTCACATCACTTTCATTTCACATTCAGACCCAGGAATTGCTGCTCTTTGTGCATTTGAAGAGGTTCTCTTAACTCTTCCCCTCTGCAATATTTATACCTAGATTTTATTTCACAGCAGGCTTCCTCTTTCTCACCTCATGTCTCAATTGTTCCTTCCTCTGCTTTGAATCACTGGGGTATGGGCAACAGTGTATATGCTCTTCTCTGCTCCTCAGATTATAGATATTTTTCACATATCCGCTTGTTCCAGCTCCCGATCACACCCAGTCATTTGCTCCCTTTCTGAAAAGCACCACTGTGTTTTCCTTGCCACCAAAGGCATCAAACCCCACCCACAGCTAATGTGCTCTTTGGGGAGCCGCTGTCTTTATTGACAGTTGAAAGAGGATTCTAGCCTTCGTTTGCCCTATCATCTTGAAACAGGAGGAAGGGGAGAAGGCATCCTTTTGCTCTTTGAAAAAAGATGAAATGTAGAAGTGAAGAGGCTTGAATGGTTTTAATCGGTGCATCTAATCGATTAGCTCAGTTGCAAATTAAAAAAACCTCTTCAGATTAAATTGAGTCAGGCAGATGGGCTCTTATACCAAGCCCTTTCCATCACGACCTGAGGTCGTGCCAATTCTGATGAGACCTAGGGAGCTACAAATGCATAACAGCCAACTTTTTCAGAAAAAAACTGGGGTGTGAATCTTCCTGGACGAGTCACGTGAACCGCGCTGGAATCTCCCCCTGAAAAAAACACTTTTTCAGGGTGCAATCTCACACACACATTTTGGGATGCCGCACAAGATTGCAGCCCCAAACAAAATGCTTTTTCTCCAGTGTGAGTGTTGTGCAAGAACTCGCAAGATCATGGCACCCAAAATGGCAACTGTGGTCTTGCATGAAAAAACGGGATTTCCCTTTTTTTTTCAGGACACTTGGCGGGTATGCAAATGCAGTGAGTGTGATGGAAGAGTGGACTGTACCTCTTTAGGAAGCATGCGGGGCAGGGAGAAGAAGCTATTTTGTAAAGATTCCTTCAACCCTCCCTTCAAATAGGCATCAGACACATCAGGGATATGAGCTCCAGCCCAATGCTTGCTGTGCTGGTTTTCTAACTGCAGAGTGCTTGGGGTTCTTGTTATTGTTGAATATATGTCAGTTTTCAGATACAGTATTCCCCTAGCGCTTGCTGATTGAAATGGCAGGGTCCATTTTCCGTTGATCAGTCTTTGGGGCAGTTGGGTTGGGATTGAGCAGAAGGCCTACATAAGGATTACCTGTTGTGAGGTTGGATGATTTAGGAATATTGGAAGCTGCCTTATACAAAGTCAGATACCAAGAGTCCATCTGGTAGCTGCTTAGCATCAGCTCTCTAAGATTTCAGCCCCACCTGGAAAAGTTGGAAAATGAACTGGGGAACTCTTGCAGGCAAAGCAGGTGAGCTATGGCCCTTCCTCTCATTTCAAATTGGAGGCAGGGGGAATTGAGTGTTTGCTTCTTCATTTTCTCACCTGGGGGGGTAGCTCTTTTTAGATTGCAAATGTACAGTCATACCTCATGTTACAGACGCTTCAGGTTGCATGTTTTCAGGTTGCGTCCCACGGCGACCCGGAAGTACCAGAAAGGGTTACTTCCGGGTTTCACCGCTCGAGCATGTGCAGAAGTGCTAGATTGTGTTTGCGTATGCACCAAATCATGCCGCGCACCTGTGCAGATACGGTGCTTCAGGTTGCGCTTTTTCAGGTTGCGAAGGGGCCTCCGGAACAGATCCCATTCACAAGCAGAGGTACTACTGTATACTATTTTACATACTTTAAAAAGTGGTGAGCAAGCCTTGCTCTGCTTACAGGCCATGTCACTCATTCTGCTGAGCTGGGCCCTGGATATGTGCTGCAAAGTTTTACCTTGATGGTGCCCCGTACAGATTCCTTGGGCATTTAATCTTGTTGTAGCCATTTGCAACCACAACTTGCCAGTTCCTCTCTAGCTTTAACCTCCCAGCAGTTAGTTCCAGGAAACTTGTTCCTTTGACCTCACCATAGTGTACACGTGCGCCACCCGCAGGAGTTCTGTGCACCCCTGAGCATCTCCGAAGGACCGAATCCCTAAACAGTTTGATGGATGGAGCTGCTTCACGAGAAAGTTGCAGCAGACTTCAATGACTTGTGAGAGCTGAAGAAGGCAAGCAGCAGCCAGCAAGCTTTCAATTGTTTCTTCTTTGAGTTCCAAGACACCTGTGTGGTTTAATATTTTCAGAGAGAGAGAGAGAGAGAGAGAGAGAGAGAGAGAGAGAGAGGGAGAGGTGCATGAAAATGGATTGTTCTTTTTTGTGGGGGAAACTCAAAGAAAGTGTTCTTGTGACTGCACAAGATATTAGACTTGTTCGCACAACACGATGAGCACAGGCACAAGCTGCCTCCAAATACGCACAACTGTTTGTGTGAAAGAGCATAATACAGTTTGTTGATTTGGAAACCGCTGTGCATAAGAGAGTTGGCAGGGAATTTACCTGTGTATGCATAGTGCACAAGGTCTTTCAGTGCGTCGGGGTCCACTCCTTCCATTTTTATTTCTTCCTGTTTTGCTTCACGGACATCGTTGGTAAACATTGCAGCAAAATAGTCAGACACAGCACTCAGAACCAACCTGGGAAGAGAAGGTAAGGATCTGTGTCAGCTCTTTATCTTGATGGAAGCATCAACCTTCCTCGCTGCGTTGGTTTTGTTTTGCTTTTTGCCTGGGTTGCTCTAAATGATGCATTGTGTGCACACGGAATAACATATTTTATTTTATTTTGGCCTATGACTAGAATGTCACACATCTGTGCAGTGAAGAGAATAAGGTGATTAAATAATTTAATATTCTCTTGGAGAGTTTTTTCTCTTCCCTGGGCAAATTAAATCCCCCCTCACTGGCTTGATACACTGACAGTGCATGTCTCTGCACGTCTACTTAGAAGGAAGTATCATTGTTTTCAGGGGAACTTACACCCAGGTGTGAATAGGGGAGAAATTCAATTCAGTTTGCATTTTACCTAATTTGAACTTTCTGGAACAATGTGCAGACTGAAACACAGCTATCCTTTGAAATTTGCACCTCTCTGAATCTTGTAAAGTAGTTCTCAAGCCACAAAATGTGTACAAAAAAATCCATATACTGGGTTAAATAGTGTGCATATAACTGCATATGTAATGGAAAACAGCATTCAAAAATGCATTATATTAGGGGAAATTATATTAGACAAAATTGCACATAAAAATTATTGTTATTATTAATTTATTATTTATACCCCACCCATCTGGCTGGGTTTCCGCAGCTACTCTGGGCGGCTTCCAACAGAATATTAAAATACAAT